>NC_133768.1:82251530-82551530 GCF_036562045.2 Rhinolophus sinicus | reverse complement strand
GAGGAGTGGAACATGTGAGTTATGGACTCAGGAACTGCCAGCTGAATTCACAACTCTGCAATTTACTAGGCCTGCTCTCTTTGGTAAATCACTTAATCTCCCTGAGCCTCGGTTTCTTCATCAGTGCAGTGGGGAGATAATACCTTCCTCACTGTACTGTTTTGAGGATTCAGTGAGAAGGGGTCTCTAAAAAAGTGCTTGAAATCTGCAAAATGCTTGGCAGTTTATGTTACTGTAAGTCTCTGTGTTCCTGGAGCACAGAGCCTGGTCCAGTGGGTGAAAACGATAGAGACAGATTTTGCCACAGTACAATTAAGCAGAGCTATCTAACCATAGGGGACATAAAATGCAAATGGCCGCTTTGGGAAGTAACCAGTTTATCATCACTGGAGATGTTCACATGGACGCTGGACCAGAGTTTTCTGGGAGGCTCCCTGGGGGAATTCCTGCATATGTAAGAAAATTGGAGTACATCACTTCTAAGGTCCTTCCAAACCTTTAGGGTTGAAGAGTCTATACTGAGTTTCTGCAAAGTCCTATTACTATAATGAACTGTCCATGCTCCACTTCTACAGTTGACCCCACTCCCTCTCACATACCACAAGACCTTGTTCCAGCAGTTGCCCCCTTTCTCCTGTATCATCATTTTTTCCTCTCTCTGTTGGCTCTTTTCTATTGGCACACAAATATGCTGTTTGTTCTCCAATTGAAGAAAAACAAAAACGGTTTCCTCTAGCTATTTCCCGTGCCTCTTTTTCCCTTCTACTAAATTGTTCAAAAGAGCAACCTGCTGTTACAATTCCATTGACTCTATTCTGTATGCAGTACTCCATATCCTGTGACCATATATATATATATATATATATGTATATATATGTAACTATATATATAACTATATATATGTATAGTTTATTATAAATATATAGTTTATTATAAATATAACTATAATAAACTATAAATAATAAATATAACTATATAAAATAAAGGAAAAAAGTCAATAAAAAAAGGAATGCTCAGTTTTTACTCTGTCTCTGAAACTGTTTCTGATTAGTTCATTCATTTATTCTTTTCTTTAGAGTCCACATATAAATGAGATCATATGGTATTTGTCTTTCTCTGTCTGACTTATTTCACTTAATGTAATGTTCTCTAGGTCCATCCATGTTGTTGCAAACGGTAAGATTTCTTTCTTCTTTATGGCTACATAATACTCCATTGTATAAATGTACCACAGTTTCCTAATCTAGTCGTCTACCGATGGGCATTTTGGGTGTTTCCACGTCTTGGCTATTGCGTATAGTGCTGCAATAAACATAGGGGTGCATAAATTTTTTTGAATTAGAGTTTTGGATTTCTCCGGATAGGTTGCTAGATGGGAGTGGGGGTGGGGATAAGGGGGAAGGTGAGGGGATTAGAAAGCACAATCGGTAACCACAAGATTGCCACGGGGATATGAAAGTCAATTGGGGGAATGTAATCAATAATGTTGTAAAGATTTTGTAGGGTATCCGATGGACACTTGTCTCATTAGGGAGACCACCTCAGGGAAGATGTAGATGCCTGATCACTGCACTGTACACCTGAAGCTGAAGCTGAACAATAATGAATGTCAACTACAAGTTTATTACAAGAAGTGGAGTACGGCATTAGGAATAGAGGCAGTGGAAATGTAATGGCTGCATGCGATGTCAGAGGGGTAGTAGATGGGGGCAGGGGGGCTATCACTGTGTGAGGGATGTAAATGATAAATATCTAACTATAAAAATATAAAAATAAATAAATACATAAAATATTTAAAAAAAAAGAACGACCTGCATTTGCTGCCTCATCTTTTTCCTACAACCCTCTCTTTTACGTACTCTAATCTGGCTTTTTCCCTCACTACTCCACCAAAGTTCTTCCTTAAGACCACTGTGAGATTATAGAAAATACATGTATTAGTCTCTACCTTGGTCCCTGGCACAGAGCTCCTAAAACCCTTGTAAATTCCTAAATGATAAGAGCACTAGGAACATCTTTTGTTGATCTTGGCAGACTCCTGGATGGGGACTGGTCACCAGAAAGACCAAGCTATGATTAGAAACTTGGAATTTTCCCAAAAGAGTTGACTTTCTGGTAGGGGAAGAGCCCCTAGCTGCTCAGCCATGTCTCTATACATTGAAGGTCTGGATTCTGCAACTGCAGAATCCAAAACACTTCACTTTTGGTCACCAAGTGTGTGGAGCTTTTTCCTTAGATCAAGCAATTCTCTGAGACACCAGCTGGGTGTCCTATAATTTCACTCAATTCTGACACTATCTACCCAGAGATAGCATCAGATCTCACAGATTAAGGGCTCAGTCCCACAAGACTGCCACCCCCTACCACTTCAGACACGTCGCAAGCCCAGGTTATGTCACCTGTGCTTCTGGTCAACTGGCTGTGTAGATCAGAGGTTCCAAAGGCTCCCTCCTTGGATTAGATTAATTTGCTAGAGTGGCTCACGGAACTCAGGGAAACACTTAGGTTTACTAGTTTATTAAAGGATATTATAAAGGATAAAGGTGAACAGCCAGATAAAGAGATACATAGTTCGAGGTCTGGGAGGGTCCCGAGTGCAGGAGCTTCTGTCCCAATGGAGTTAGGGTGTGCCGTCCTCTTTGTGTGGATGTGATCACCAGCCTGGAAGCTCTCCAAACCCTTACCATTGGGATTTTATGGAGTCTTCCTCACAGAGGCATGGCAGGTTATTAAGTCCACATCCAGCCCCTCTCCCCTCTCTGGAGGATGAAGGGTGAGGCTGAAAATTCCAAGTTCCTAATCACGGCTTAGTCTTTCTGGTGACCAGTCCCCATCCAGGAGCCCTTGGGAAATTTACAGTAAACTGGACCTTCTGCCTCATTCTACACAAATGAGTTTCCTCATTTGTAGAAGGAGGGTGATAACAATGATAATACCTACTTTCAGGGTTATAGTGACAATTAAATGGGTTATTTATTGCCTGTAAAACTCTTAGAACAATGTGTGACACATTGTTGGTGCTCAATAGAAGGAGGCAGTTATTTTTACTCTTATTAATATATTACATTTCATTTTATGGTTATAATAGCCCTGCAGGGGAGAATTAACCGAATGGGCTTTGGAGTCACCAGACTTGATTTGAGTCTCAACTTGGAGACTTAACGATATGACCTTTGTAAAGCACTGCGCTGCTCTGTGCTGTCTGTAAAGCAGAGGTCATGTTAATTATGCCTCATAGGAGTTTCCTAAGAATTGAAGTAGCTCCTCCAAAGATACCACATAGCACAATGCCTGGCACGTGGCAAACTTCAGTTAATAAGAGCTGGACTTAGTTTTGTTTTGTGATCCAGATTTGGCTGTGACCTCCCTGGCTGGCCTTAGGCTTCTTTGTCCTTTCCCTGGAGATTGTTTTCTTTAGCTGTCATTCAGAGAGCAGCATCTGGCCGTCCCCTCCTGCTAATGGAGTCACTCAGCCTCCTTTCTCTCCTTGGCTCCTGCCTGATGGGCTGTGGCAGGTGCCCTGCAGAGCAGCTGCTGGCCCTGCCCATCCTCTGCCCCCCTTTTTAGCATCTGGGTCACTCAGCTCCACCAGAAATGGGACGTCAGAGCCCCTGGTCTTGACTTTGGTGACTAAACACTGAATGCTCTGTTTGTCACAAAGTTGATGAGATGGCAAAGTCCAGCTACTTTGCCCTGCAACCCCCAGCTCCGGAGTGAGGATGAAGCTGCAGCAAAAATCACTATTGTGCCTCCCTACCCATTTGCAGGCCCTCAAGTGACATTTATCTGGTCAGTTTACTGTCACAAAGAAGAGTTTATGTGCTGTTTTTTCCAGAGTCTGGACTGCCCTCCCACTTACTCTTGTCACTTAGCCCAGCTTGTCACTACCCTCCTTCAACCAGCACCTCAAACTGCTATCCTGATCCAGCCTCAACTGAACAGCCACTGCCCCAGGCATGCTTTGATCTACCCCCTCTTCCTGCCCTTGCCTGTGGCCCCCACAGCACCATTGTCTTCTCTGGGGCAGAAGCACACAGCCTGAGCTTGTTGGACCCCATGTTCCTGCAGTGCCCTTCAGAGGGCTCTTGGCTCCAAGTGGGTGCACTCTATGAGCTTGGCTTCTTGCCAGCTGGCTCGCTCTGAGCCTGACTCCGGAGAGGAAGTCGTGCCAAAGGTTGGCCTGGATCACTGTTGTGAGATAAGCAGCCAACACCCCCCATAGAGATATTGGCTTCCACACTTATGAGTGGACATACCTCACAAATTTGCTACCTCCACTCCTCACACTTTGAAAACTGGCTAAAATGGGCAGCCATGAGAGAGGGAAAGACCTTATTATGATTGGAGCCCTAGGTCTACCAGTCACCAGCTGTGTAGCTTGGGCCATCACAACATCTCTGAGCCTCTATTTTCTCATCTGAAAAATGGACATGAAAGGAATTACTTTATTACCTCACAGGCCTTTTATTAGGATCAAATGAGATCATGGATGTGAACACTCTTGGTAAACATACTGGTGAGGAGAGATGCTGCTGTTGTTGCTGTGTGTGGTGTGGGTGTAGCATTTAGATTAAGGCACAAAATCCTGATCTTATGGGGAAAAACATAAATTTTTCCATTTATTCTCCTCTGAAGCACTTTGCTTGAGCAATTGTCCCCTCCTGTTACTATATCACTAACCCCTTTCCCTGCCAATGGAGCATTGCCACCCACATTCATGCATACTGTAATGTTCCCTCTCTTTAAAAAAACTGCAACCTTCTTGACTCAATGTCCCCAACTACCCACCACCCCATTTCTGTGCCCTCCTTTGCAGCAAAATTCCCTGGAATTCAAGTTGTTTTTTTCTGGCAGTCTCTACTTTCTCACCTCCCATTGTCTCTTGAACACATGCCAATAATGTTCACACCCCACCAAGCCTCAGAATCCACACTTGCTAAGGCAGCACCGACGAGATAATTTGCAGGACCCAGTGCAAAGTGAAAATGCGGGACCCCTTGTTCAAAAGTGTATTTGTTTCCTAGAGTTATTATAACAAATTAACACAAACCGAGTAGCTTAAAACACAGAAATTTATTCTTTCACAGTTCTGGAGGCTGGAAATCCAAAATCAAGGTGTCAGCAGGGTGGGTTCCTTCTGGAGACTCTGAAAGAGAATCTATTCTATGCTTCTCTCCTAACTTCTGATGGCTACAGGCAATTTTTGGCATTCCTTTGCCTTATAGATGCATCTGTGGGGGAGGAAACATAATTTTCCTTCTACTCTTCTAATTTCTTCTGGCTGGTCTAATAGTCAAATTGATATGCAGATTAATGAAGAAAATAATCACATTTATTATGTATGTACATATGGAGCTCCATAAGCATATATGACCCCGAGACAAATTGAGCAGTTAAGGCTTATACATCATCTTGAGTGAAGAAGAAAAGGGAGGTTGTTGTTTGGGATTTCAAAGGGCAGGAAGGCAATTCACATGGAGATGCAAAAGCAAGTGTTTGGTAAATAAATGTTTGCTGGGCCATCTTTAACAATGGGATACAAAGAGGACTTTGATCAAATTGGCCTTGATAGGTTCCTTCCTGTCTATCACACTTAGTTCATATTAAACTATAGTTATCTACAATGATAGTTTTCTTCCTGGAGCAGATCCTCTATCTAAATTCTTTTAGGCAGTTAGAGGAAGGTCAAGGTTTGTTTTTCTGAGTCTTTTGCTTCTTAAAAATAACCAGCTGAAAATGATCAATATCCCAAAAAGGCATATTTTGGAGTGGCACACTCTGCTTCTCCTTACATCACATCACTCCTGTCTCTACCGCCATCTTTACATCACCTTCTCTTTGTGTCTTTCCCCACTCTTTTCTCATTAGGATACCTGTTACTGGATTTAGGGCCCACCCTAATGTAATACTATCTCGTCTTAAAATCTTTACCTTAATTATATCTTCAAAGATCCTTTTTCCAAATAAGTGGAGGTATTTTTTGAGAGAGGCGCCACAATGAAACACACTACATAAAGTTACTTAAGAATTTCAAGATGGTCACAGAAGAACACTAGATCAGCACAGGACCCTGCTGAGACCAGGGCCCTGTCTGACTGCACAGGTTGCATGTGCACAAAGCAGATATGTACATCCATGCACTCCCTTCCTGCTGTCAAATCCACCAGTGAGTTCTGAGTCCTTACCTAACTGGGCTTCTTGGCAGAGTTTGACAAAGTTGATCCTCTGTCTTCTTTGCAACTCGTGCTTCCCTTGGTTCCTGGAACACCAAGCTCTATTGGTTTACCTTTAATCTCACTAGCTAGTCAGTCCTCAGTGCCTCCTGCTGGCTCCTCCTCTCTTCAATTTCTAAAGTCTGGAGGCAAGAGAGCCATGGGGCTTGGGCCTTGGACCACTTCTGTGTGTGTACTCACTCCCTCGAGGATATCATCCCATCTCAGGCCTTTAAACGCCCCTCTGCACAACACCTGCTGCTCTGACCCCTGATCTGGGTTATAGACAGACAGATCCAGTTGCGTCCTCAACAGATCCAGTTTGAGAAGTCTAATGGGCCTCTCAAACTTAGCACATCAAAATTGAAGTCCTCCTGAGCTTCCTTCCACTCTCCTCCACCTCGCTTAATGGCATCTCCATCTCTCCAGTTGCCAGGGTGAAAACCTTTGCATCATCCTAACACCTCACTTTCCCATTATGTCTCAACATGCAATCTCAGCAATCTCTTCTCATCCCATTTCAAATGAGATCTCCACCCCTTGCTGTGGCCCCCACGGCCTTACATGATCAGGTCCTCCTCTATCTCACCTGCCCATCTCCTACTAAGTTCATCCCCCACCTCAACACCCTCATGCTGCTCCAGTCCTCCCCCATCCCTCCGGCTTGTTCCCTGATCATGCCAAACAAGTTCCCACCCCAGGGCCTTCGCACCTGCAGTTCCTACTGCCTGGTATGACCTTTCCCTATTCATTAGCAAGGCCAGTTCAATCACTTCATTCAGTCCTGCTCAAAGGTCACTTTGTCACGAAGGCTTTCTCTGGCCACCCTTGTCTAAAACCACCCTCTGCTCTCTCTCTATTCCCTTTGCTCTGTGTCGATCTCTCCAACTAGAATGTAAGCTCCATGAATTAAGGGATTTGGTTTTTTCACTGCCATCACCGTCCCTCCCACCTAGTGCAGTGCCTAGCACACATGTGTTGAGTCAAAGAATGATCATGTTGCTCTCCCAGCTTAATATCATACAATGCTCCATTGCATCTCCGTGCCTTTGCCAATGCTGTTCCCTCTGCTTGGAAGGCCCTTCCTCCTTCTAGTGTGCTGGGAAAACTCATAATCATCCTCTAAGATCTTACCCAACTGTCACCATCTTTGTGAAGCTCCTGTGTCCCCAGGTAGAGCTAGCCAGTTTTCTCTTGGTCACCCTGAAGCATCTTGTACATGCCTCAATTAATGCCTGACTCTCACGTGATATTTCTGTCTTCTCCAGGAAACTGTGATCTTTCTGAGGACAGATACCATGTCTTGTCATCCTGTTTCCCCAAGGAATAGTCTGGTGCCTGCCCAGCCTTAAGTAAGTATTTGGTAAAGGTTTGATAACTGAATAAATAAATGATTCAACTGATGAGGGAAGGAAATAGAAAGGATGGAAAGAGGAAGCCATCTCTTTCCCTGTAGGTGTCCTCAGGGTGCCTGAGAGCCCCTCACTGTGGAAGTTCCCTTGCTCTCTAGACCAATCCTGACACCCTGCCCCCTCATCCAAACTGTCTAGCAATAGGTGCTAAGCTCTCAGCCACAATGACCTTAGTTTTCAAACTCCAAAATTAGCAACCATGATCTAAGAAGTTTTATCACGTGTTTTAGACAACAAGACTGAATTTTGAATTCTATCACATGTAGGACTTATGGCTGTTCATGTTTCTGTTAGGGTGAATGTGACCAAGAATTAGGGCTTATGGATCTAATACATGTTTACTAGAGAATATTTAGAAAGTACTGTACAGACAAAGTGTAGAGAGAACCCATCAATAATCCTACATTCTAGATTTTAAACATTGTTAATATTTTGACATAATTTTCTCTGGTATGTGTGTAGTCACCAATGCACATGCACATGTGTATATGAAACATAATGTATACCTGTAAGTGCATATGTAAAATACATGAATGAAAACACACTGTACCTTCCAATTCATACCAGTGGCATCTTCATATTGTAATAGGCACCTGCCCACTGTCATAATTCCATGAGTAGCTGACAGTTGTATGTCCGCATCAGAGGCCCTGGAAGGCTTGGCTCTGCCTAGGCCCCCATGGCGCCCCCATCCACAAGCAGGACCTTTAGAAGTAAAAATGTGCCTGGCGGGACAGGAACCCTCATAGGTAAATAAATCAATGGTGGACAGAACCAGGATCCCCTAGATCCTTCCTGTGAAGGCCGGGAGCAGATGGGGAAACAGTACCAGCTTTCCTGGGAGTTGAGATGCGGGGATGGATGGAGAAGATATTTCCACAGGGATGGAAACTGGGAGTCTTGCTTGGAGAAATCCAGCCTGAACTGACTGTCAGAACGCTCTCCTCCAGTGAGGTCAGTTGCTGTGTTGCTTTTGTCCTGGGGGAAAGATATACCTGGAAAACCATCCTGGTTAGTGTAAGAGACATGGTATTTTATGCTCTATATTTTAAAAATCTCAAAAAATAATAAAAGTCAACCCCAATCATCTGTTTTCCTCATCTCTCCCAAAGCAACACCTTTCCTAGAGTGAAATTATTGTAATAGAAAAGATGGTTAGTTTTTTGTTTTTGTTTTTGTTTTTTTGTAAGAAGTGGAACGGGGAGGTAAGAACTTGGTGGGTCACAAGGGGGCAGCAAAGTGTTCCCACTCTTAAAGGAAGGCAAGAAAGCCTTTCATTACCAGCTAGTAAGGAGAATCAGTCTGAAGCCATATAGCAGCAGTAAAGGATCGGCTACTGAATTTATAAATGACTGGCCATCACCCACTCCAGCAGCAATATTTGAAAAAGAAATAGTAGTTTAAATCTCAGCTCAGCCACTTAGTGTATGCCATTGGGTCAGTTGCAGTGTATTTGACCCACAAGTTCCTCATCTGTAAACTAAGGATACCTGCTTTCCAATATCATACCTTCCTCATATGGTTGTTTTGATAATTAAGTGCGATAATTAAAGTAATAGGTAAAATGCTCAGCATATAGTAAGTGTTCATATGTTAAATACTATTATTATAAAAAGAACCAAGGGAACTGACTGTTATTGAATACCCATTATATGCCAGGAACTTTGAACCCTTGGAGCAATCTAGTGAGGAATGATGAGAAGTTAAATGAGAGGTTGAATGACAGATGAGAAGTTAAAGCAGCTAATGCATAGGAAGCACTAACTATACGCAAGGCACACACTGTTCTAAGCCCTTCACATGAACTATCTCACTTCTTACAGCAATCCTATGGAATGGGTACTATTATTATGCCCATTTGACAGAAAAGGAAATTCAGACACAAGTAACCAGCCCAAAGTCCCACCATGGAGTCTAAGTGTGGAGGTGGTGTTAGAGCTTGAGCTCTAACTTTCATTCCATCTAGTAGAGATGGGATTTAAACTGAGATCCAGACCAAGCTCTTTTCACCATCTTATGCTGCTTCCAAGCTAGCTTGCATCAAAGCCTGCTCAAGATCTTCATGAAAAATAAAACAAACAATCTCTGCCTCAACCCCACTACACCCCTCTCCAGCCACTGCCATTTTTCCCTCTTCTCCATCATAACTGCGTTTCTTAGGTTGTCTATACAGATGGTCCCTGACTTATGATGGCTCGATTTATGATTTTTTGAATTTACGATGGTGTGAAAACAATACACATAATAAATTACCTGACATATTTGTGTTAGATGATTTTGCCCAACTGTAGTAGGCTAGTGTAAGTATGCTGAGCAAGTTTAAGGTAGGCTAGGCTAAGATATGATTTTCAGAAGGTTTACTGTATTAAACGCATTTTTTATTTACAATATTTTCAGTGTGCAAGGGGTTTATCAGGACGTAACCCCATTGTAAGTTGAGGAGCACCTGTACTCACTATCTCCATTACATCCCCTCTCACTCCTGCCTCCACCTGCCAATCTGGATCCTGCCACCGCCTCTCCACAGAAACAACAATCAGCAAGGCCACTAATAGTCTCCATGTCACCAAGCCCAAAGTTCATTTTTCAGCTGTCTGTTGAAAAGTCAAAATTTTCAAGTTTTGACACTGCCAATATTCTTGGCTTCTGTAACACCATCGTCCCTTGGGGTTCCTTTCACCTCTCTGGCTTCTCCTTCTCTGTCTCCTTTGCAGGCTCGGTCTTCTCTCCCTGGCCAACGAATGTAGATGCTTCTCAAGCCTTGCTCCTGAGCATCTTTTCTTCTTTCTGCAGTCTGCCCTCTTTACTCTTCTCTCCGTACTGTTCCCAGCTTCAATACCATCTATGTGCCAATGACTCCCAAATTTATATGGCTAAGCCAAACATGCCTCTGCACTCCAGACATGTATTTAGCTATGTCTTGGACATCTCAACCTGAATGTTTAAAAGACCTCTCCAAATCAACGTGAGCTCCCCTCCAGACCTCTGGCCCTCTTTTCTTCCAGTATTCCATATCTCCACTCTTTTCCTTCACTCCTTCTGTGTAAACCACCACCAAGTTCTGTGGCTACGGGTCTTCTTTGGGTCTCCAAAGTTTGCCCACTTCCCTCCATCCCCACTGTCACCACTATATTCATCTTTCTAACTGGAATCCTGGATGGTTGTCTAATTGGTTCCCCTGCTTCTACCGACCCCTATCTAAAATACTTCAATGGTTTCCCTTCCTCTTAAAATAGAGGTCACATTTCTTGGCATGTCTTCTAAGGCCCTGTGAGACCTGGCTCTGCTGCCTCTCTAGCCTTATCACCCCTAAGCTCTCCTTGCTCTCAGGACTCTAGTTTCACTGACATGCTTTCAATTCTTCATGGATACCCAGCAGCCTCCCACCACAGGACCTTTACACAGACTGTCCCCTTTTCTTGAAACAAGTCTTCCCTCTACTCTTTGCCTAGTGAATACCTATTCATCCCTTTGACCTCAGCTCAATGATCATAGCCTTAGAAAAGTCATGCACATTCCTCCTATTATATGTTCTCAGCTAATTTTCCTTCCTAGACGTGATCATGGTTGTAATTTTACATGTCTGTATGTGATTCTTAATTGTTGACCTCTATTAGAGTTTGAGCTCCATGAGGGCAGGATAGTGTCATTCCTTCCCTCAGCTGAGTAACCAGTTCCTAACACAGTGCTCAGTATATAGCAGCTTCTTGATGAATATTTATAGAATGAAGGAATGAAAATGAATCATTTGTTTTTCTGAACCTCTACATTTCATGTACCACCTGGGATCCAGGCAACTATCCTGGCTATTTTGAGCTATTTCTATCAGGAAGAAGAACAGAGTTTGGTAAATGGCGTCACATATGGGAGTCAGGGACTAAATACCAGTTAAATGTGTTACCTCTCCCAGGGGTGTTTGCACTAGAGACATGAAAACCATCACCCTGTAGACATGTTGGGAGATGGGAGCTATGTTGGAGATGGGGAACTCTTTCATGTATGACTCAAATCACACCCCAAGTCCCCACTCTACCATAAGTAAGGGTAAGGTTAGAAAGCCAAACTCATATTGACAGTGAGTAGCTGGGGTCTCAAAGTAAATCCACATGTTCTCTCAGAGACTCGGCTTGTTTCACATTCACTAGCTCAGTTCTGTGCCTTGGTGCTAGGCCCTGAGCTGGCTCAAGGGATTAAGTGGTGACTAGGATTCACATGATCCCTACTCTCTAGCAGGGGAGACAGACAAATAGAAAATTATAGGGCAGCATGAGGAGTCCCTGAGAGGCATAAGCATTAGGTGCTATGGGAGTGCAGAGGAGCGGTCCCTGACACAGCTAGCTTGTGGTTGCAGGGAAAGTGCACTTGAACCGAGTCTCAAAGAATGAATAGGACCTAACCAGGTAATTGGCGATAGGGGACTAGGATGAAAGGGTTTACAAAGTAAAAGGAACCACATGAGCAACAAAACAGACATGTGAAACTGCATGGAGTGTGGGGGAACTGGGGGTAGTTCTGTTCTACTGAGCAAGGCTGGCATTGCCAGGAGAGGGCGCCAGAGGGGTAAAGCATGGGCTGGTCATACAGGGGCTGGACGCCTTGGCAAGGCAATGAGGAGGTAAGTTTACTGGCGAGTTTTTCAGAGAGGAGCGGCATGTTTGTGATTTGGAAAGTTCCCTCAGCTTCTGTGTTGAGGACAGACTGGAGTTGGACCTGCCCAGGGAGGTGCACCTCACTCAGACATTGGAGATGGGGGCAAGTCAGAGGGTACTTCTGGGAGGTAGTCACATATCTGGGAGATTTCTGCCCTGGATGTAAACCACTGCCGCACACCTATATTGATAAGAACTATATTGATTAATATTGGCTTTATCTAGAAACCTATGCAATGGAGATTAACTCATAGCAGCAAAGAAAACTCAGGCCTCACTTGCTCCCAGGGAGCACCCCTACCCATTTGTCATAGGGATGCCCTCTCCTTCCTGGCCAGAAATGCCCACAGCAGGGAACGAATCCCCAGGAGGGAATTATTTTTTGTAATTATTTTTTTTCAGTTTTTATTTGTGAATTATTTCAAGTGTTGCACAAAAGCTGCAAGATTTGTACTTAGAATCCCCTTGTAACTCCAGTTTTTTTTTGTATCTCTCTCTTTTGTTAAAAAAATGTATCACTTGAACCATTCTTTTTTAATTGGGGAAGGGGAACAGGACTTTATTGGGGAACAGTGTGTCAATCTTAGTTGTGGAGGGTGCTGTTCAGCTTCAAGTTGTTCTCCTTTCAGTCTTAGTTATGGAAGGCACAGCTCAGCTCCAGGTCCAGTTGCCATTGCTAGTTGCAGGGGGCGGAGCCTACCATTCCTTGCGGGACTCGAATGGAACTGGCAACCTTGGGGTTGAGAGCCCACTGGCCCATGTGGGAATCAAACCAGCAGCCTTTGGAGTTAGGAGCATGGCCCTCTTAACCACCTGAGCCACCGGGCCAGCCCCTATAACTCCAGTTTTAAAAGTCTTTGTTTTTCAGTGGCACCTCCAGCTTTCCCAGCATGTCAGGTCGCTTTCCTCTCTGTCACCTTGGGCCATGAGCAGTCAAGATAATGTGCTCCTCTTTATCTATTCTTCAATCAATGGATGCCTAGGCTGCCTCCACATCTTGGCCATTGTAAACAATGCTGCAATGAACATATGGATGCACAACTCCCCCCGAAGTAGTGTTTTGGGTTTCTTCTGATAAATACCCACAAGTAGGATTACTGGCTTCTTTGTCTCTTGTTATAGCCTTTGTTTAAAGTCTATTTTGTCCTTTGTAAGTATTGCTACCCCAACTTTTTTTGTTTTTTTCCATTTCCATTTTCATGAAATATGTTTTTACATTCCTTTACTTTCTGTCTGGGTGTGTCTTTTAATCTGAAATGACTCTCTTGTTGGCAGCATAAAAGTATGTAAGGATTTTGTTTTCTTATCCATTCAGTCACCCTATATATTTAATCAAAGCATTTAATCCATATATTTTGAAACGAATTGTTGGGAGATATGTAACTAATTGCCATTTTATTATTTATATTTTTACCTTTTTTTTTTTTTTTAGATTTTTATTGGGGAAGGGGAACGTGACTTTTATTGGGGAACAGTGTGTACTTCCAGGCTTTTTTTCCAAGTCAAGTTGTTGTCCTTTCAATCTTAGTTATGGAGGATGCCGTTCAGCTTCAAGTTGTTGTCCTTTTTTTAGTCTTAGTTGTGGAGGGCGCAGCTCAGCTCCAGGTCCATTTGCCGTTTTCTAGCTGCAGGGGGCACAGCCCACCATCCCTTGCGGGAGTCGAACTGGCAACCTTGTGGTTGAGAGGATGCTCTCCAACCAACTGAGCCATCCAGGAGCTCAGCGGCAGCAAAGCTCAAGGTGCCGTGTTCAATCTTAGTTGCAAGGGGCGGAGCCCACCATCCCTTGCGGGACTTGAGGAGTTGAATCGGCAACCTTGTGGTTGAGAGCCCACTGGCCCATGTGGGAATCGAACCAGCAGCCTTCGGAGTTAGGAGCATGGAGCTCTAACTGCCCGAGCCACCGGGCCGGCCCTATTTTTATCTTTTTTTAATTGAAATTTTTATTTGTTTACATTTAGGTACTTGTTTTTGGTATTATAAAGGAATTTTAGCATTCTTTTTGTTTGTTTATTGGGCTGACAATTGTTAGTACTATTACACAGATTTCAGGTGTACAATTCTGCATTACATCATCTATAAATCCCATTGTGTGTTCAACACTCAGAGTCAGTTCTCCTTCCATCACCATATATTTGTCCCCCTTACCCTCATCTCCCACCCCCCAGCCCCCTTACCCTCTGGTAACCACTAAACTATTGTCTGTGTCTAGAGTTTTTGTTTCTCATTTGTTTGCCTTGTTCTTTGTTGTTTTTGGTTTATATACCACATATCAGTGAAATCACATCGTTCTCTGCTTTTTCTGTCTGACTTATTTCGCTCAGCAGTACACTCTCAGGATCCATCCATGTTGTCACAAATGTTCCTATATAATCTTTTCTTACCGCTGAATAGTATTCCATTGTGTATATATACCACAACTTCTTTATCCATTCATCTATCGAAGGACATTTTGGTTGTTTCCATGTCTTGGTCACCGTACACAAAGCTGCAATGAACATTGGAGCACACGTGTCTTTATGTATAAATGTTTTCAGATTTTTTGGGTAGATACCCAGGAGAGGGATTGCTGGGTCTAATGGCAATTGTATTCATAATTTTTTGAGGAACCTCCACACTGCCTTCCATAATGGCTGCACCAGTCTGCATTCCCACCAACAGTGTATGAGGGTTCCTTTTTCTCCACAGCCTCTCCAACACTTGCTACTATTTGCCTTGTTGATGATAGCCATTCTGACTGGGGTGAGGTGATATCTCATTGTGGTTTTGATTTGCATTTCTCTGATGATTAGTGATGCTGAGCATTTTTTCATATGTCTATTTGCCATTTGTATGTCCTCTTTGGAGAATGTCTCTTCAGGTCGTCTGCCCATTTTTCAATTGGGTTGTTTGTTTTTTTGTTATTGAGTTTCATGGGTTCGTTGTATATTTTGGATATTAGCCCCTTATCGGAGGCACTGTTTGCAAAAATCTTCTCCCATTCAGTTGGTGGCCTCTTTATTTTGTTGATGGTTTCTTTTGCTGTGCAGAAGCTTTTAAGTTTCATATATTCCCATTTGTTTATTTCAGCTTTTACTTCCCTTGCCTTTGGAGTCAAATTCATAAAATGTTCTTTGAACTCAAGATCCATAAGTTTAGTACCTATGTTTCCTTCTATGCAGTTTATTGTGTCAGGTCTTATGCTTAAGTCTTTGATTTGTGTTGAATTAATTTTGGTACATGGTGACAGATAGCAGGCCAGTTTCATTCTTTTGCCCATGGCTATCCAATTCTCCCAGCACCATTACTTTTAGGGTGATTATTGATATGTGAGGATTTGCTGTGATTCTCTCTTTAGTTTTCTGGGAAGGCTGTGTCTCCATTGTTTCTTTGCCTTTTTATTGTTGTTTATTATTTCTGTGTGGTGGTATTCTATGATGTTTCCCTCTGTTTCTTCTTTTATTTCAGTATATATTTCAGTTCTCGATTTTTTTTTAGGGGTTACCCTTAGGTTTATGTAAAAGAAAATTTGATATTTAGAGTATTCCATTTTCTTCAGCACGCTTACTGTCACCATTCCCATATTCCAGTTCAGGCCTTTACTGTCCTCCTTTTTATGTTTTGATTGCCACAAATTGTCTGTTTTGATGGTGGTCGAATAGCCTCCTTTAGTATTTCTTGTAGTGCAGGTCGTGTATTAGAAAATTCCTTCAGCTTCTGTATGTCTGGAAAGGTCTTTATTCCTCCTTCATATCTAAAGGATATCTTTGCTGGATATATTATTCTTGGCTCATGATTTCTCTCTTTCAATAGTTTGAATATTTGGTTCCACTCTCTCCTGGCTTGTAGAGTTTCTGCTGAAAAATCTGATGATAATCTAATGGGCTTTCCTTTGTAGGTTACTGTCTTCTTTTCACTGGCTGCCTTGAGGAGTCTTTCTTTATCGTTCATTTTAGACAGCTTCAATACAATGTGCCTTGGATAAGGCCTGTTAGGATTGAGGTAATTACGTGTTCTATTTGCTTCTTGGATTCGAGGATCCAGTTCTTTCCACAAGTTTGGGAAGTTTTCATTGACAATTTGTTTGAATATATTCTCTGTTCCCTTCTGTCTTTCTTCTCCTTCTGGTATGCCCATATTCTTATATTGTTCTTTCTGATGGAATCAGAAAGTTCTTATAGAGTTCTTTCATTTATTTTAAGTCTCAAGTCTCTTTCTTCTTCCATCCATGTCATTTCCAGGTTTCTATCTTCGATGTCACTGATTCTTTTCTCCATCTGGTCAAGTTTACTACCTAAGCTGGCTATTTCATTCTTCATTTCTTCTATTGAGTTCTTAATCTCCAGAAATTCTATCTGGTTCTTTTTTAAAATTTCAATCTCTTTCGTAAAATGCTCATGTTGTTTTTTGATTGTTTTTTCTGAGCTCATTGAACTGACTTTCTGTGTTTTCTTGCATCTCGTTGAGTTTTTTCAGACTGCAATCTTGAATTCTCTGTCATTTAAGTCACACATTTCCATATCTTTAAGTTCTTTTTTCTGGACACTTTTCACTTTCTTTCTGAGCTGTCTTGTTGCCTTGGTTATTCATGGCAATTACTGATTTATTATTTCTCTTCCTAGACATCTACAGGAGTGGCTTCTGCAACAGGTAAATAAGAAGATGTCTCTCTTTTGTTTTCCAGTACTTGTTGATAGAATGTTTTATTTTCTCTCCGACTGCAGCTTTTATTTCTCTCTCACACGGTAGTGCTATGTTTTCTCTGCACTATTCCAGCTTCTCACACAATGGGGGGATTCCCTGGGAGATGGGCTTCTCCTCTGCTAATAGTTCTCCTGGGTCACAGGGCGCAGTGTCTGTGTGGGTATGTGGAGCACTTTTGAAGTTCCAAAGCTCTTCCTGCACCAGATTCAGAGCCCGTGTGTTTCAGCAGTTTACGGTCCTGCCTCCACAGCTCCCTCCCCTCTGCCCGAACCAGCTAGGCTGTGAATCTGTGTCTGCGGTCCACAGCTCTCAGAACAGCAAACAGTCTGTTCTTCTGATCCGACACTGCCACTGCTCTGCCTCCAGCACCGGGCAGGTGAGGATGGGGCGTGCTCTTGTAGGGTAGTGAGGGGGGCGGCCAGTCTCAGTGCCCAAGGCTTCCGCTCTCTGCTTGGCAGTGAGGGCTTAAACCACCGTTTTCAACCTTCTTCCCTCAGTCTTTTCTCTGCGGTCTCTGCCGTGAGTGTTGGGTTCAGCTGTGTTATATGCTGTCCCCTCAGCTCTGTGGGCCATAAACGGAGCCCCAGCAGTCCGAGTTCTTCCCTCTCCCACAGCTGCAGTAGTTCCGGGATGCAGCGAGCTCGGAGCACTGAGCCAGGTCTGCGTCCTGCGCCCGCGCAGCTCCGCCTCCGCACTTCTCCCTTCCCTCCTTCCCCGCTGGCGCGACTCGCCCACCTTTAGATGAACTCAGTGGTGGGCCTCTTCATCTTGCCTGTCTACCGTGCAGGGAATCCTTTGTGGAGTTATAGTTGTTCGATTAGTTGTAAAATCCAGGGGAGATCTACAGAGGCTCACCTCACGCTGCCATTTTGATGACGTCATCTTTTTTTGTCATCTTAAAGAAGTCTCTCTAACACTCCTTGTAATACTGGTTTGGTGGTGATGAACCTCTTTAGCTTTTTCTTGTCTGGGAAGCTCTTTATCTATCCTTCAATTTTAAATGATAGCCTTGCTGTGTAGATTAGTCTTGGTTGTAGATCCTTGCTTTTCATCATGTTGAATATTTTGTGCCAATTCCCTCTGGCCTGCAAAGTTTCTGTTGAGAAATCAGCGGACAATCTTATGAGAGCTCCCTTATAAGTTAGTAGTTGCCCTTCTCTTGATGTTTTTAGGATTCTGTCTTGTCTTTAACCTTTGCCACTTTAATTATAATGTGTCTTGGTGTGGGCCTGTTTGGGTTCATCTTGTTTGGGACTCTGCACTTCCTGAGCTTGTATGTCTATTTCCTTTACCAGATTAGGAAAATTTTCAGTCATTATTTCTTCAAGTAGATTCTCAATCCCTTGCTTTTTCTCTTCTCCTTCTGGTACCGCTATTCTGCAAATGTTGTTACACTTCATGTTGTCCCAGAGGTCTCTTAAACTATCCTCATTTTTTTTTTAATTCTTTTTTTCCTTTTGCTGTTCCAATTGGGTGTTTTTTGCTACCTTGTCTTCCAAATCATTGATTCGGTCCTCTGCTTCATCTAGTCTGCTGGTGATTCCTTCTGCTGTGTTCTTCATTTCAGTTATTGTATTCTTCACTTCTGACTGGTTCTTTTTTATGGTTTCTATATCTTTTTTTTATGCTTGCCATCTCTTCGTTGAAGTTCTCACTAAATTCCTTGAGCATCCTTATAACCAGTATTTTGAACTCTGTCTTTGGTAAGTTGCTTGACTCCATTTTGTTCTTTTTCTGGAGTTTTCTCCTGTTCTTTCATTTGGAACGTATTTCATTGTTTCTTCATTTTGGCTGTCTCTGTTTCTGTGTGCTAGGTAGCTCTGCTACATTTCTTGCCAGTGGCCTTATGTAGTAGGTGCCCTGTGGAGCACTGGCACATTCTATTTGGTCACCTGAGCTGGGTGCTCCAGGTGTGTCCCTCGTGTGGATTGTGTGTGCCCTCCTTTTATATTTGAGCCTGGATTGCTATTGGCACATCAGTAGGTGGGATTGTTCTTCAGGCTGAGTGGCTGTGGGGTTTGGCCACATCTACAGCTTATGGGCTGCTGTGCTGGGGGGCTTACCACACAGAATAGGATTTGCCTCAGTGGGCTCTGGTGCCTATTGAGACAGCCTTTTGGGTGTGCCATTTGTGGAGCTAACTGGGCAATGTTCTGCAGCCTACCTCCAAGTGTATTGGTTCTTGGGCCTCTTGGGAGGGTCTCCGGTGTAGGCCCAGGTCAGCCACTGCCTGTGACCAGTTGGGGACTACCTGGTAGGAGCTACAAAGTGATCCACAGTTGGTCGCTGCCTGTGCTGGACCTGGAGGCATGTGGCAGTGGCCATGCTGTGAACTGAGGACAGCTGCCACCAGTACAGAGTCTGGGGTAGCTCTGCAAAAAACCAGGACACACTGAGGCCTGCTGCTGGTTGCTGACACCCTTAAGGCTCAGCTGCAGATAAAGCCTCCTGCAGTACCAAGTTGGGTGTCGTGGGGTCTCAGTGAATCAGCAGGGTGGAGCTGCAGAGTTCACCAGGCAAATCAGATTCAGATATGGCCCTAAGGATGGGGGTGGGCTCAACACAAGAAAGATTGCACCCACCTGCAGGCTGCATGGGAGGAAGAAAGAAACAGAAATTGCCAATTGTCTTCCAGGCCACTTCCCAAGGCCACACATCTCAGTCTGCCCCTCATATGCCTCTGACGCTCCCTGAGTCACCATCCCTCTGCCAGAGCCTAGGGTGAGTGCCTGTGAGTGAGTCTGTATTCAGGCCTTTTAGAGGATGTCTGGGTTTCCCACAGCCTTCTGTCCCACCTGGACGATCAGAATCCCCACTGTTTTCACTAACAGATGTTGTGGGGGTGCCTTTCCCAGCACCAGTACTCCTGGCTGGGGAGCCTGGTGTGAGGTTGGGGTCCCTTGCTCCTCCATGGGGAGCCTCCATGGCCAAGATATCCCTCCCAATTTTCATCCATCACGTGGATGTTTGGGGCCAGCCCATTTTGCATCTCTGCCCGTCCTACCAGTCTTGACCTGACTTCCTCTTTATATCCTTAGTTATAAAACTTCAGTTCAACTAGACTTCAGACGGTTTCCCGGGTTGATTTTTCTATAACTTAGTTGTAATATTAATATGTTCATGGAAGGAAGCAGGCACAGTGTTTATCTACTCCACCATCTTGGATCTGTCGAAAATATTTTTGATGGTGACCCACGTTGCAAAATGCATTTTTCATCACAACCTAGTATACACACACTCATGCACACATTATCATAAAACTTTCAAAATAATACCCTACTTACCTTTGATATCCTCTGGTATTTTCTCTTCTCTTCCTTTCTATTTAATGAAAAAGAAAATGCTTGATTTCAAAAGCCACTAATGGGTTGCCACTTACAGTTTGAAACACACTGAATTAGGACTCTCAGGTTGCAGGTAAGAGAAACTCACAAGAGCTAGTAAAAATACACATGTTTATCTGTGGTGCTAGAGACTTTGGAGAAGTGGTTTGGGGGAGATTGACTGGAAGGGGTCAGGAGGGAGACTTCTGGGATGCTGGAAATGGCCTACATCATGAATTAGACATGTATCCATACATATAGACAGGTGTATGTAAAAATATGTAAAAATTCATTGCTCTATACACTTAGGATGTGTGAACTTTATTATAATGCCACAGTGATGTGTCCTAGAACTCAAGGACAAGAATGTATGTGGGTCTTAGGATGGGAATAGAGAGAGGTCAGCAATCTAGTCTGATCACTAAGAGTACACAATTGTGAATCCAGGAAGATTTGAAATTTTGTTCTGCTACTTAATAGCTGGGTGACTTTGAGCAAGCAATTTATCTTTTCTGAACCTCACTTTTCTCATCTTTACAATGGGGATAATACAAGGTCTGACAATTAAGGTAGCGAACTTGTTGCAGTGATGTTGCTAACCTTTTTTGATATCAGAGGGATTACTCATTACGAATTTGTACCAACTGGACAAACAGTTAACCAAGTTTACCGTTTGGAAGTGCTGAAAATGCTGCATGAAAAAGTTAGACTGCCTGAACTTTTCGTTAACAATTCATGGCTCTTGCATCACTAACAATGCACCAGCTCACACGGCACTGTCTGTGAGGGAGTTTTTAGCCAATAAACAAAGAACTGTTTTGGAATGTCCTTCCTACTCACCTGATATGGCCCCCAATGACTTCTTTCTTTACCTGAAGATAAAGGAAATATTGAAAGGAAGACATTTTGATGACATTCAGGACATCAAGGATAATACGATGACAGCTCTGATGGCCATTCCAGGAAGAGTTCCAAAATTGCGTTGAAGGGTAGACGAGGCACTGGCGTCAATGCATAGCTTCCCAAGGGGAATACTTCGAAGGTGACCACAGTGATATTCAGCAATGAGGTATATAGCACTTTTCCCTAGAATGAGTTCACGAACTTAATTGTCAGACCTCATGTATGTATACGTTAAGAGGATACAATGAACTAATGGATATAAAGCACCAGCACCTTGCAATTGTCAGTACCAAATAAATGGGAATTACATAAATTATTAGTGGTTTCTCCCTCTATTTTTCTTAAATATTTTGAACTCTGCAGACTGGTTTTCTGGTCCACAGAGTGAACAATAGCACTCTTTAGCTCATAGTTCACATGGCACAATTCTAGTCACACAAGGAGACTATGCATTTTTCACTTCAAAATCCAAATTCCTGAGAGAAAAAGCCCACTTGATTCGCCATGGGTCATCCTAGTTCAATCAGCCATGGTGGGGAGGGGGCAAGATGGAGCCCTGCAATCTAAACATGGGGGCTGTTATGAGCTGAATCATGTCCCTTTCCAAAAAGATATGTTGAAATCTTAACCCCTAGTACTTCAGAATATGACCTTATTTGGAGACAGGGTGTTAACAGAGGTAATCAAGTTAAAATGAAGTCAATAAAGTGGCCCTAATCCAATGGGACAGGTGTCCTCATAAAAAGGGGAAATTGGGACACAGAGATAGATATGCATAGAGGGACAATGATGTGAAGACACACAGAAAGTACAGCATGTAAAGACAGAGGATTGGGGGGATGCATCTACAAGCAAAGGAACACCGATTGCCAGCAAACCACCAGAAGGTAGCAAGAAGCAAGAAAGGAGTCCCTTACAGGTTTCAGAGGGAGTATGGCCCTGATGAAACCTTTATTTTGGACTTTTAGTCTAAAGAACTGTGAAACAATACATTTCTGTTGTTTTAAGTCACTTAGTTTGTGGTACTTTGTTACAGTAGCCTTAGGAAACCCATGAAGGTCCATCCTGTAGATGGACAGGAGTGGTGCCCAGAGAAGGAAAGGAGTGGCTTTACCAAAAAGTGATCATTTTCATCTGGATCCTCTGCAGTCACTCGTCTCACAGAACTTGCCTGTTGGGCTTGGTGACATAGCATCCCCAGCAAGTAGTCCTCAAGTAGATTTAATAGCATGCTGCTGGTCCCAGAATTCCATGGCCACTTGGAATCTAGTGCCAAGTATTTATTTAGCACATCCATCTTCTCGCTTCTGTCATAGGTTGGGGATTGCAGACAAGGGAGTGTGGATGTATGCGGGACACTGAGTTGAGGTCAGGATTTGGAAGTGAAACACCAAACAAATACAAACTTGCCTCAAATAGGCCTACTTTTACATAAGGTTGGCCCTGTCTCCTTGATATCCAATTCTCAAGTATACCCTTATGAAATATTCATCAATAAACATTTATAGTATGCCAAATATTTACAAGACTCTGTATTATGCACAGTGAAGACTTGTACTGTTACTGGGGGACATAAAAGAATACCTGAATGTTTGGAGAGACATGCCATGTTCAGGAGTGGGAAGACAATATCATAAACACATCAATTGGCACATATAGAACTCATAGTTGTGAGATAACAGAATATACATATATCAGCCCCCAGTTCCTGGTACAAATCTCTTGAAACTCTTGTAATTTCCTGGGTGATAGGAGTGTCTTTTGTTCTAATGAGATGACTCTTGGGCTCCAGGATAAGGGCTGGTCACCAGAAAAACCAAGCCATGATTAGAAGCTTGGAGTTTTCAGCCCTGCCCCTTATTCTCTTGAAAAAGGAGAGGAACTGAAAATGCAATGAATGATCCATCATGCTTATGTGATGAAACTTCCATAAAATCCCAAAAGTATGGGGTTCAGAGAGCTTCTAGGTTGGTGAACAGTTGTAGGTGAAGGGAGAGTGGCATGCCTGGAGAGGGCATGGAAGCTCCACACGCCTTTCCACATACCTTGCTCTATACATCCCTTCCATCTGGATGTTCATCTGTATTCTTATAGATGAACTTGTAAATGTATTTCTCTGTGTTCTATGAGCCACTCTAGCAAATTAATTGAACCTGAGGAGAGGGTCTGATTTACAGTCAATTGGTCAGAAGCACAGGTGGCAACCTGGACTTGCGATGGGAATCTGAAGTGGGGGGACAGTCTTGTGAGACTGAAACCTTAACCTGTGCACTCTAACACTATCAGACAGTGTCAGAATTGAGTTGAATTCTCACTCACTCTGCTGGTGTCTGATAATTGCTCGTTGGTGTGGGGAGGGCCCCCTCCCCCAATGGGAACTGTGTCTAGAAACTAAATAATAGTTAATGACAGTTTAAAAAAATATGTGGTGTCAGAATGCAAATACTGTTTTGCAATATTTTTTCATTTAACAATATATCTTTGAGTTGACTCCATGTCAGTGAACATATAGATATAGAGAAAATGCTTTAGAAAGACGTATGTCAAACAGTGATTACCTCTAGGGAAGAGATTAGGTTTGGAGATGGCTGATGAAAGGTAACTTTATTCTTTTTTTGCTTTGTTTTCTTTTTTGTAAGAATGGATTTGTGTATTAGTTGTGCAATTCAAAATAAATTTATATTTTAAGACTTGAACTCTAAAAGACTGATTTATTCCATGTTCCCACTCTGTTGTCCATATATCTTTTGCATCTGCTTTCATTCATTTTTTCACTCAGTTATTAGTACCTATTGCACACATAATGTTGTGGTAGACACTGAGGGTATAGGAGAAATTTAAAACATAGTTTGGTTTCTGTTTATGAGCGGCTTTAAATTTGTGCAAGAGAATTGCAGGGCAATCCCTCCCTCAAAGTAATAAAATTAGCATATGATGGATAGGATAAGATCAAACATTAAAAAAATACTTTAGGGGCAAAATATTTCCTATACCTAAAGAGAGAAGAGTAAGAAATTGATTGTAACTTAACAGAGTTACAGTAGTCCCACCTTATCCATGTGGTTTCAGTTATCCGTAGTCAACCATGGTCCGAAAATATTAAATAGAAAATTCCAGAAATAAACAATTCATAAGTTTTAAATTATGTGCTGTTCTGAGTAGCATGATGAAACGTCACACTGCTCTGCTCTGTCCTGCCTGGGATGTGAATAATCCTTTTGTCCAGTGTCTCCATGCTGTACACACTCCCTGTCCATTAGTCATTTAGTAGTTATCTCATTATCAGTTTGGTTATCAGAGGAAGAGAGAGACCACATTCACATAACTTTTAATACAGTATATTGTTATAATTCTTCTGTTTGATTATAGTTATTGTTGTTAATCTCTCACCATGCCTAATTTATAAATTAAACTTTATCATAGGTATGTATGTATAGAAAAAAGCATAGTATATGTTGTGTTCAATGCTATCTGCTGTTTCAAGCATCCTCTGTGTGGGGGGTCTTGGAACATATCCCCTGAGAATAAGGGGGAACTATTGTATAAGTTAAAGAAAGGAAGTGTCAGTTGGAAGAAGAGCAGTCAACATTAGACACAGAGAAACAGGAATGAGAGAGAAAAGGGGTTGGCAGGACCCACCCAGTGCTATCATGTCTGAGGGCCTCACTCAGCTTATTGAAACGTCTGGGCCACTTGTCAGGTGTATGTCTGAATCCCCGCGCCAGGAGTGGAACAGAGAGAGAGGCAGGGCCCCTACTGGGACTCTGCAACTAGGAAGCTTAGCAGGAAGTGTCAAAGAGCCAGTCCAACGGAAATCTATTAGGGAGAGGCTGCAAATTAAGCCTCAAAGAGACCAAAGGCAAATGCTAAAACAGGTTTAAACACCAGACCTCCAATGGATGCAAAGTGGGGTTGTGGAGCTGAGAGTTTACTGCCAGGTGAGGATAAGTTGTACACAAGCAGGGAGGGTCCAGTGCAATGAGATCAAACAATCTTGGAGTGGATTCTTGGTGCACTAGATGTATCAGGCTGTTCTAAAGGCAGTTTATTCAGGGCAGGCAGTTTATCACTGCGGTGGAGATGAATGTATTAGGCTGCCATTGCTTGCTGTCTTTGGATATTAAAGCCATCTAACTAAGCCTTTTGCTCTGGTTCTATGGTCATTAAGCAATCTTCTGATGAAAATGTGCCCCCCCATCACATAGGTCTGGCTAGCCAGCATGAACAGTTCTTTTCTCCTAGCCTCTATTTCTTATTGCAGTACGTTTTTTTCTAAATGAAATATATTTTATGATGTTCTCTTATTACAAAACTAATAGATGCTAATTATAGAAAATGTATGCAAGAAAAAACAGATCATAAAGGTAACCCATAATCCAACCCAGAACAATTACTGTTAATGCTTTCATGATTATTAGTTCAGATCCTTTTCATATGTATATTTATCTACAATACCAATGGTTATACCATATTTTGCTGTGTATAATGCACTCTTTTGCCCAAATTTGTGAGGAAAAAATAAGGGTGTGCATTACACATGGGTAGTACTAATTCCATATCTATATAAATGTTTTTAATTCTTTTATTTATGATTATGAGTTAAAAGTGTAACTCTAGAAATCAATAACGATATCCGTATGCAAAATAATACCCTGGAATACGATAACCGGTTTTGTTGAACTTTCGACAAACTTGCAACACTGAAGAGTTCTTGGCCTTCTATGATGCATAAATATCGTAAATTTGTTACCAGTACATAAAAGTTCTTGTACTTTGTATCTGTTCTTGTGTTTTGTAATTATTTGTTACATAAAATTCCTTGTACCAGAATACGTTAAAAATGAATGCTAAAATTCCTTTATAATACAAAAAACAAGTACCTAAATGTAAACAACTAAAAATTTGAATTAAAAAAATTAAAATGAAAGATTTTTTCCATGAAAGTTTGGGCCAAGAACATGGGTGCATATTATATACAGGAGCGCATTATACTCAGACATGGCAAAATACGGTATACGCATATTTGCCTTTGATGTCTTATCTTTCTTTTTCTTTTTTGATTTGAAATTTCTTTGATTATGCAAGTGATACATGAGTACATATTCATAAAATATTTTAGCACTATATAGGGTAAAATGTGAAAGACCCCAGAAGCAACTCATAGTAAATAGCTTTGTATTTATCTTTGCAGTTCTTTTTCTATGAATTTAGATATCTATATTACATACTATTAAAATAGAAAACCTAGGATCTTTCCATCATACTTTTTAGTAACTGTTGATTTTCACTAAAGATTCTATCATAAACATCTTAATCATGTCAATAAATACAATTTACATGATTATTTGGATGAATGCACCGTGACCTATTTAACTAATATACTATTGTTGAACATTTAGCTTGTTTTCAACCTTCTCCTATTAGAAACAGTGCTTCAATAAGCAACCCACAGTGAATGCCATTATGCACATGAATAATCATTTTCTTGGAATACATTTTCATAGGTAGAATTGTGGAGTCCAACCATGTGAATATTTGAAGGTCTAAAGTATGAGAGTACTCATTTCCTCAACCCTTGCCTACACTGGATATTTTGAATCTTTTTAACTTTTGCCAATGTATGGACACAATAGGGTAGATCACTATTGCTTTAATTAGCATTTAAAATTGTTCTCAAGTGTTGGAGAGGCTGTGGAGAAAAAGGAACCCTCATACACTGTTGGTGGGAATGCAGACTGGTGCAGCCATTATGGAAGGCAGTGTGGAGGTTCCTCAAAAAATTATGAATACAATTGCCATTAGACCCAGCAATCCCTCTCCTGGGTATCTACCCAAAAAATCTGAAAACATTTATACATAAAGACACGTGTGCTCCAATGTTCATTGCAGCTTTGTGTACGGTGACCAAGACATGGAAACAACCAAAATGTCCTTCAATAGATGAATGGATAAAGAAGTTGTGGTATATATACACAATGGAATACTATTCGGCGGTAAGAAAAGATGATATAGGAACATTTGTGACAACATGGATGGATCTTGAGAGTGTAATGCTGAGCGAAATAAGTCAGACAGAAAAAGCAGAGAACGATGTGATTTCACTGATATGTGGTATATAAACTAAAAACAACAAAAGAACACGACAAACAAATGAGAAACAGAAACTCATAGACATAGACAATAGTTTAGTGGTTGCCAGAGGGTAAGGGGGGGCGGGTGGTGGGGGGTGGGAGATGAGGGTAAAGGGGATCAAATATATGGTGATGGTAGGAGAACTGACTCTGGGTGGTGAACACACAATGTGATTTATAGAGGATGTAATACAGAATTGTACACCTGAAATTTATGTAACTTTACTAACAATTGTCATCCCAATAAACTTTAATTTAAAAAAATAATAAAATTGTTCTTGAGGTTTATTCATTTATTTAACAAATATAATCAGGATCTACTGTGTACCAAACACTGTATTAGGCACCAGAGATACAAGGTGTGATAAAAATATACAGTGACTGTTTAAATTTTAAAAATTACAGTAAAATACATATTGCCATTAATCCCCCTCAAAATACGCCCCCTCACTTCAAATACACTTATCCCATCATTCTTGCCACTTTCTGAAACAGTTCTAGAAGTCCTCTTTTGTGAGTGTCTTTACTTCATCCTCCATCATGACACTGTTCTGTGTCACACATCACTTCTGGTATGGCAATTGCTGTCAAATGAAAACATTATGGTGTGTCCTTATCCACCTTATTCACTGGATCTGGCACCATGCGACTTTTGGCTCTTCCCCAAAGTTAAAATGACCATGAAAGGTAAACGTTTTGAATAGATTCAGGACATTGAGGCAGCCACGACAGCACAACTACAGACACTCACGAAAGAGGACTTCCAGAGCTGCTTCAGAAAGTGGTAAGAATGATGGGATAAGTGTGTTTGAAGCAAGTGGGAGTATTTTGAGGGGGATTAATGGCAATGTGTCTTTTACTGTAATAATTTTTTCCCCTTCTCCCGCCTCCCCCCCCTCAACTTCGGTTCAAGCCATTGTTTCTCAGTCTAGTTGTGTAGGACACAGCTTCCTGGCCCATGCTGCTTTTATGAGCCTTGCGCTCAACGCCCCCCCCCCCCAGCTGAGGCAGTCGGTGGCTAGGTGACCAGTCATTCGGCCACTCACAGCAGCTCGTGGTACCTCACGGCAGCTCACAGAAGCTCTCGCCGGCTGCTGGTCACTCATGCTGGCCACCAGCTGCTCATGGCGGCATACAGCAGCCCACAGCAGCATACAGCAGCCCTCGGCAGCTTACAGCCAACCTCCTGCTGCTCACGGAGGCCCAGCTCCAGGGAGAGCTGTTGTTCATAATCTTAGCTGTAGAGGGCGCAGCTCACTGGCCCATGTGGGAATCAAATCGGTGACCTCAGTGTTAGGAGCACAGCGCTCCAACCATCTGAGGCACCCCCCGGCCCTGTAATAATTTTTTTAATTTAAATATTCACCGTACTTTTTTTTTTTAATAAGGAGGGCGCAGCACACAGTGGCCCATGCGGGGATCGAACTGGCAACCTTGTTGTTATCAGCACCACGCTCTAACCAACTGACCTAACCGGCCACCCCCTAAATGTTCACCATATTTTGTGATAACACCTTGTATAATGGTGAACAAAAACGGCCATAGATGTTGATCTTATGGAGCTTACAATCTAATGAGACAGGCATTAATCAAATGGTACCACAAATAAGGATAAAATTACATCTGTGAAAAGGGTAATGAAGAACAAGTGCGAAGAGCTCTGAGAGCATAAAATAGGGGACTCGGGACATCAGGGAAGGCTTTGCTGAGGAAATGATAATTAAGCTGGTAACTGAAGGGAGAGCTGAAGTCACCAGGGGAAACAGGGAAGTGAGCATTCCATAGAGGTAACAACAAGTGCAAAGACCTAGCGCTAGGAGGGAGCATGTTGAGGCACTTGAAAATAGTCCAGTGGACTCAGAGCACAAAGAGTGAAAGACAGGTCACAGAGATAGGCAGGAGCCAGGACATTCAAGCTGGACAAGTGGGTTAAGGATTTTGGTCTTTATCCTAAGTGCAAAGGGAAATCTTTGAAGAGTTTGAAGCAGGAGGATGACATAATCAGATTTGCAGTGTGAAAAGATCACTGTGGCTCCAGTGTAGAGAAGAGATTGTCAGGAAACATGAATAGATACAGGTAGACCATCCAAGAGGGCAGTAGTTGAGATGAATGATGGTGGTGGTGGCCTGGAGCAGTGTGATAGTTTTGAAGATAGAGAGCAATGCAGAGACATAAACTCTAGTAGTATCAGGACAGATACTATGGAACCAAGAATCAAGCCAAAAATGAATCATCACTGTCAGAGGGATAGCGGATGGGGGGGCGGGTTCACACAGTGTGAGGGATATAAATGATAAACGTCTAAGTATTGCTTTGTCTTGTGCACCTGAAACTAATAAAATTTTTTAAAAAAACTAGAAACTAAAAAAAAAAAAAAGACCAAAATGTTTCACTGAATAAGCGTATTTAATACTAAACCAATATACCAAGTGTTTAAATAATTTTGTTCAATGAGCATATTAACATAATACCTTAAAAAAATGAATCATCACCAAGTCCTGGCCTATTTCCATCCAGAATCTCTTTTGAATTTATTACACAACCCCTTTTTCAGCTCAGGCTTCGTCCTCTCCTGCCAGACCCTGTACCAGTTACTCTATGGCCTCCAGTCTCGCTGACTCCAGTTTCTCTTCTGTACGTGTCACCACAGAGATTTTTCTTAATAACAGCTTTAGTGAGGTATATATGTCACATATTATATAATTTACCTTTTAAAAAGGTACAAGTCAATGGCTTTTAGTATTTCATAGATATGTGCAACCATTTTTATATATATATTTTTTAAGGAGGGCACAGCTCACAGTGGCCCATGTGGGGATCGAACCAGCAACCTCCGTGCTACCAGCACCATGCTCTAACCAACTGAGCTAACCGGCCACCCCATCATCACTATTTAATTTTAGAACATTTCATCACCTCAAAATGAAACCCTATAGCCTTTAACAGTCACTCCCTAGTCCCTTCCAAACCTTCCCAGCTCTAGGCAAACACTAATCTATGCTCTGTCTCTATAGAGTTCCCTATTCTGGACAGTTTATAAAATTACAATAATACAATATATGGTCTTTGGTGACTGGTTTCTTTCACTTAGCATCATGTTTTCAAGGTTAATCCATGTTGCATCATGTATCAGAATCTCATTCCTTTTTATTGCAGAATAATATTCCATTGTATGGACATACCACATTTATTTATTTATCCATTGATGTATATTTGGGTTGTTTCCACTTTTTGGCTGTTATGATTAATATTACTATGAGCATTCATGTACAAGCTTTTGGGTGACCATATGTTTTCATTTCTCTTGGGTGTATATCTAGGGATGGACTTCTTTAATTCTGACCTGTGTGACAGGATAAATAGTGGTGCCATTCTCTGTGAGGTGGAACACTGGAGGAAAACCAGGTTGAGGGTCAAGAGAAAGGAGGAGATGATATGTTTTATCTTAGATTTGTTGAGTTCGTTTCTTTTGAAATATCCAAGTGGAGATGCCAGATGGGCAGTTGGATACATGAAGCTAGGGCTCAGAGAAGGAATTTGGGCTGGTTGTGCAAATATGTGCAATATTGAATATTGTCCTCAACAACATTTTTTCAGTAGCCAGCAGAAAAACATTTCACATAACTCTTTATTGTAGTGATCTTTGAAAAAAGTTGAAAGCATAGAATTAGAAGCAAAACTCAGGGAAGGTGATCCTGCAAAGGCTACCAAGTACACAGGTTTCAAGTGGTCTAATTTGACTAAAGAATACAACTTACAGTACCTAGGAGAGTGAATGGACTGCATGCCCCTTATCCAGCGTGTCTAACATGAAACCTGCATCTCCAAACATGGCCTGGGAAAGGGGGAGGAGCTGTTTGTGACTGCCTGAGCTTTTTAGAAAAATTAATTAACCTAATTCACTTAGTAACTAATACTTATGACACTTACTATATGCCATTACTGTTCTGAGCGTTTTACAGATGTAAACATATTTAATCCTCATAACAACACCATACATAAGTACTCTTATCATTATTATCTGAATTTTAAAGGGAAAGAAGAAACGGAGGCACAGAGAGTTTGAGCATTTTGCCTAAGATCACACAGCTAGCAAGAAGCATACTGAGATTTAAAAACTAAGGGGTCTTGCTCCAGATTCTTTGCTTTTTTTTATACATCAACCCACATGAATTAGGAGCTTCCGACCAGCTCAAAGTAAGGACTTTAAAAAGTTCTAAACATATTTCCACCTCCAGGCCAAAGCCCTTCTCTGAAAAGTTCACTTGCTAAACATGGAGCATCTGCTTTGAAAGGCAAACAAGATTTAAATAATGTATTCAAGCCAAGAGAAATTTGGTGGGTCCAGCTGTCATTGCTGCATGCCTCATGTCATGAATTTTGCAAGTCCAGTACACCACATGATGTGATGCAGAAAGCAGTTAAAAATTTTCTGTGCTCATGCCTTTAATCATAAGCAGTTTATGAGCTATTTAGAAGAGATTGATCCCAATTATGGAGATTTACTGAGCTGCCATCCCCAATCAAGGACTTTTTGCAATAAAAGAGTTACCAAATCCAATTTGTTAGACCTCCAGTGATTCATAGGCTTATATTTTCTTAGGGATGTGACAAGACATCTGAACACATTGAACTTGAAACTGCAGGGGGGACAAACAAAAACTGTTGATTTTTTCAAGGAAATGCAGACTCCAACTGGACATGTGTATTGGACAGATGGTGACTGGAAACCACTCATTTTCCATTGCTGAGCTGTCTTGAGTTTGATGCATTCATAGATTTTGAAGAATGCTGCACTATGTTTGGTGGAAGATAAGTTACAACTGTGTGAGAATTCCCTTCCCCAGGATGCAGGGGGAGGGATGCAGAGGAGAGTTTAGACCACAGAATCCCAAGAGCCCAGGACTGGAGGAGGGAATCTCTTACCTTAGGCTAGACATGCAGAGCCAGGAATCTGTATGCCAAAAAGACGAGAGTAATAACAGCAGGGTCAGAACTAGCTTCCAGGCCTGGGTCATGCTTGGCAGGTGCCAGGCATGGTTGATTTTCCTGCATTTTGTGTACCAGCTGTGGTAGGGTACAGAGGGCCCAAGTGAGTTTAAGGTATGGTAATGTGATGGTCAAAAGAGGTTTATAGGTTTTGTTTTTTTTCTCATATGAGTTTTGTTGAGATATAATCACATGCCACACAATTCATCTGGTTCATAGGTTGTGATAAATACAGAGAGCCCTTTATTTTCATAAAAAAACAAAATATAACTTAAAAGACATTTTATGATTACTTTGGGTGTATAGATATTAGGTCATTATTTATTTATTTATACTCTGCCTATGCCTAAATTATCAAAACCATTACTAGTGTGTGTCAACATTCAGCTCAGTGAACAGGATCCACAAAGAATTTTTCAGGTAAACATTATCCCAACCTCTTGAGTGGGATGGCTAAGCTCTAGACAAGGTTAGGGTGTTCCTGATGCAGCAGCAAGTGTGTTCTATTTCTTTTTTTCCCCTTTGGCTTAAACAGAAGACAATTATTTCTTAAAACTGCCAAAACTAAAGCCCCATTAGGAGTCTGTCTCTGGAGTCAGCATGAGACAGGCCCAGACTGAATAGCTCCTGTTGTTCCAGTTCATTTTGTTAAATGTCAGTGTTGTACTCTTATTATTCAATCAATCAAAATTAACCAATGACCAACAATAGGCCTATAAATATGCACTTTTGAGTAAATACAGTTGATTAAAATTTTGTGGATGCTTTTGTATTACTGTCCCTACAGTCCCCATTGTTGAATAGTCAACAAGCCATATTTCACTATTACTATAAATTTATGTGGCCTGAACGTATCTGCATCTTTATTATGTGACCTATAATGGAAAAAAATGTGGATGTACCACCTTAAATGAATTTTCCCAAAATTTCAATTTTCTTGTCTAGATTTCTGATTAGAAATACATGAAAGGCCATTTAAACCTATAATCTCTGATAAAGGTTTAGGGAGCTATTATTTTATCTCTATTGTTTATTGAGGGCTAATCTATTTATTTTGAGAACCAATAGAGGAGGTGGTTGGCAGATATTCTGTTATGAAAGTCGAGAAGCTTGACCTCTGGTCTCTCTTAAATGGAAGGTCAAGGACCTCTGGAGGTAGAACATGAAACTACTAACAGTGAAGTGAAGCCCAGATCTTCCCCAGGAAGCAGTTTTGGGTATTTGCCAACATTTCAAAAAGCACTCTATATTGAGTCTCTGAGTTCCACAATATGAAGCATGGCATTAACCAATAAACTGCCATAGTCATTTAAAAACATAAACAAAAACACACACCTCAATAATACTCCAGCTCAGCAAAGGCTACCTAGGCCTTATAGGTCCCCTTCGAAGAGTGAGAGTGGGGCATACCATATGAAAGCAAGCTTCAGTAGAGGGTGTTGGTCCTTTCTGACAAGATCTCACCTACACTTCAGGCATGGTTATTTCAGCTTTGCTGGACTTTGGAGATCTATTTAAAGTCTCCATACTTCATGTCTCTGCAGAGAGAACTAAAGGTTCTTAATTCTGGAACTTGCCCCATCCCCATATACACATCCATCCATGCTTACCCTCAATTTTTGACTCCAGTTCAACATAATGGACTCACACCATTGGAATTCACCCCTGAGCCTTTGCTGACCATCTGGTATTTCTCAACTCATTTCTTGTTACTAGCATTCCATTCTCACATCTTATTCTGGTAATTTTTATTTTTTTGTCTTGTTCAGCCATCCAACCCCTACTGCTGTTCAGACCTCAATGTGGTTATCACCACCTCTGGAAAGCCTTACTTAATTACCTGAGTCTGAATTAGGTACCCATTCCCTCCGAGGGTCCCAGAGTTTCCATTATTCTCTTTATAACTCTGTAGTATAATAGACTTCTATTCCCACCTAGAATGTAAGTTCCATAATAGTACTTGTTCACTGCCATCTCCCCAGTGTTATGTACAGTGCCAAGCAGTGCTCCACAAACCTTTAGTGAATAAAGAAATAAGTGAAATCATTCTACTGGCTTACCTACACTTATAAATCCTGGCTGTATTCTTGACTTGATCCCTCAGCTTTAGATTGACCTATGGAATGTCTGATTTTAAATAACCTCACTTCCCCATGAGTTGGCTTGGTTGAATTAGCTGCAAGTTAATATGGCTCCAGGTTACTAGGTCTACTTTATAAAGTTATTTAATAATGACCAATTGAGTACAGAAAATATGTGCTAAAGTCAATGGCTACAATTTTATTTTAATTACTTCTTGTTTTTTTATTGGGAAAGGGGAACAGGACTTTTTTATTGGGGAACACTGTGTACTTCCAGGACTTTTTTTCCAAGTCTAGTTGTCCTTTCAATCTTAGTTGTGGAGGGCGCAGCTCAACTCCAGGTCCAGTTGCAGTTGTTAGTTGCAGGAGGCGCAGCCCACCATCTCTTGCGGGAGTCGAACCGGCAACCTTGTGGTTGAGAGGATGCGCTCCAACCAACTGAGCCATCTGGGAGCTTAGCAGCAGCTCAGCTCAAGGTGCCGTGTTCAATCTCAGTCACAGGGGGTGGAGCCCACCACCCCTTGTGGAAGTCAAGGACTCAAACTGGCAACCTTGTGGTTGAGAGCCCTCTGGCCCGTGTGGGAATCGAACCGGCAGCCTTCGGCGTTAGGAGCACGGGGCTCCAACCGCCTGAGCCACCAGGCCAGCCCATATCTTAATTACTTCTGTCAACAAAAATTCCCAAGAAGGTGGGAAGAAGGAGAAACTTTATTCAGGTGAACAGTTTGCAAACCGGAGAAACACAGCATAGGTGGAAACCGAAAGTACGTTCCACCAAGACAAAAGGGAGACCACCTTTTATAAAGAAAATCCCTGAAAGATAGTGGGGTAGGTAAATGTGCTTGCCTCCTCTCATGACCACATCAAAATCACAACTACAGAATAACAATCACTGAGAATCGCCTGAAGTCTAGCTGAACTGAAGCCCTACAACTAAGTACATATAGAAGAAGCTACCTCAAGACTAGTAGTTGGGGCAGACATTGGAACAGACTGGTCGTATACCTGCATGGGAATCTTTAAAAATTGGGAGGGATATCTCAGCTGTGAAGGTCCCCCTGAGGAATGAGGAGTCTCAGCCTCACACTGGTCTCCCCAGTCCAGGTTGCTGGGAAGAGAAGTCCCCACAACTTCTGGCTGTGAAAACCAGTGGAGATTGTGGTTGAATGAGATGAAGGGTGGCTGGAGTCCCAGACATTCCTCTTAAAGGACCCGCACACAGACTTACTTGCTGATGTACTCACATGCTCTGAGCTCCTGTGCTAGTACAGCAGCTCAAAAGGCACCAGGGACATTCAGGGAGGAACTGAATCGTCTGGTTGCAGCATGAGGGCTGGGGGGGGGGGCAGATTTCTCCTGTACAGAAGTGCTGGTAGAAGACATTATTTCTTTGTTGAGCCCTCCCCACTCCTGGCATGCAGGCGGCTGCCATATGTGAGTCTCCATCAACCTGGCTAACACCATTCATCTGCCCTGCCCTGATGAGTCCCTGAGATCCTGCCCCACTCAACTTGCAAGCCCACCCACGCCACTTCCAGTGGCTTTTCCATGCAAATGGCCTGCCTTGACTCGTGCTTTGCACTTTCCTAAAATATCTCAAAGGTTAACAAAAATCAAAAAAAGCAGCATCTGGCCTCAGTATGTCCTGTACCTGTTGCTGAGCAGCCCCAAGCTTGGCATGAGGATAAGCAAGCCTTGGTTCACAGCTTTGCCTCTCCCAGGCACCTCCAACCCCAGCACAGATGGCTGCCATCTGCGAATTGCTTTGTGATTCATGCCTGGTGGCCCCAGGCAGGGCTCAGGCTATGACTGAATTTGGCCTCTTGCAGGACCCCTCCCAGGAGGCCCCCAGACTGGCATACCCGGCGGCCAGCATTAGACCAGCCAGAGCACGACCAGCCACCTCCACATATGACACACCTAAAGGGCAGACTAGGCAGGCACCAGAGCCCTGCTAAAGTAAATCCTGCTCCACAGAATCAGCCCCTGCACAACAGCTCCTCCACTGTAGACATGGCCAGTTCTCACAACCAATCAGCCCTCCCACTGATGTCCAAAGAGCAACCAGGCTCAACTACAACAGGAGGGTAAACACACCCCACACAAGGGACAAACCTGGAGCACTTGGCTCAGGTGACAAGGGAGAGGGCACCACTGGGCTCCACCAGACACCTACTACATAAGGCCACTCTACTAAAACTGGGAGACATAGCAGCCCTACCTAATACATAGAAACAAACACAGTGAGGCATCCAAAATAGGGAGACAAAGAAACATGCCCAAAATGAATGAACAGAACAAAGCACCAGAAAAAGAACTAAACAAAATGGAGACAAGCAATCTACAAGACATAGAGTTCCAAACACTGGTTATAAGGATGCTCAATGAACTTAGGGGAAGAGTAAATGAACTTAGTGAGAACTTTAACAAAGAGATAGGAAATATAAAAATAGAGATAGAAGACATAAAAATGAACCAGTCAGAAATGAAGAATACAATAAAGAATATATTAGATGAAGCAGAGGATAGAATCAGCAATTTAGAAGTTAAGGTGGCAGAAAACACCAAATCAGAACAGCAAAAAGAAAAAAGAATCCAAAAAATAAGAACAGTTTAAGGGACTTCTGGGACAACATCAAGCATACCAACATTCGTATCATTGGGGTACCAAGATAAGAGAGAGCACAAGGAATTGAAAACCTATTCAAAGAAATAATGACAGAAAACTTTCCTAACCTGGTGAAGAAAATAGACATACAAGACCAAGAAGCATAGAGAGTTCCAAACAAGATGAACCCAAAGAGGCCCACACCAAGACACATCTGAATTAAAAAGCCAAAGGTCAAAGACAAAGAGAGAACCTTAAAAGTGCAAAACAAAACTCCTACAAGGGAGCTCCCATAAGACTGTCAGCTGATTTCTTAACGGAAACTTTGCAAGCCAGAAGGGATTGGCAAGAAATATTCAACACGATGAAAAGCAAGGACCTACAACCAAGGGAACTCTACCCAGCAAGGCTATCATTTAAAATTGGAGTGATAAAGAGCTTCCCAGACAAGAAAAAGCTAAAGGAGTTCAACACCAACAATCTAGTATTACAAGGCATGTTAGAGGGACTTCTTTAAGAAGAAAAAGAAGGGAAAAATATGAACAATAAAATGGCAATAACTATATGTCTATCAATAATTACTTTCAATGTAAATGGATTAAATGCTTCTATCAAAAACATAGTGTGGCTGGGGTGGCCAGATGACTCAGTTGGTTAGAGTGTGATCTCTTAAAAACAGGGTTGTTTGTTTGATTCCCACATGGGCCAGTGAGCTGTGCCCTCCACAACTAGATTGAAGACAATGAGCTGCCGCTTACCTGCCAGATGGGCGAACGGATGGCTCAGTTGGTTAGAGTGAGAGCTCTCAATAACAAGGTTGCCGGTTCAGTTCCCCCATGGGATGGTGGGCTGCGAGCCCTGCAACTAAGATTGAAATGGCGACTGGACTTGGAACTGAGCTGCGCCATCCACAACTAGATTGAAGGACAATGACTTGACTTGCACCTGATGGGTCCTGGAAAAACACACTGATCACCAATTAAAAAAAAATAAGAAAAAAAACATAGGCTGGATAAGAAAAAAAAAAACCCTTACATATGCTGCCTACAAGAGACTCACTTCAGATTGAAAGACACACACAGTCTGAAAGTAAAGGGAAAGAAAAAGATATTTCATAAGAATGGAAATGGGAAAAAAAAAAAAAAAAAAAAAAAAAAAAACTGGGGTAGCATACTTATACCAGACAAAATAGACTTTAAAACTAAGGCTATAACAAGAGACAAAGAAAGACCCTGTAATCCTATTTCTGGGTATTTATTCGAAGAAATTCAAAGTACTACTTCAAAGGGACATGTGCATCCATATGTTAATTGCAGCATTATTTACTTATTTGGGATTTTTCTTGTTTCTTGAGAGAGGCCTATAATGATATAAATTTACCTCTTAAAACTGCTTTCGCTGCATTCCCAAAATTTTGGTAGGATGTATTTTCATTGTCATTTGTTTCTATGTATCTTTTGATCTCTCCTCTAATTTCTTCTTTGACCCAGTCGTTCTTTAAAAGTATGTTGTTTAATCTCCATGTATTTGTGTTTTTTCCTGCTTTCTTTTTACAGTTGACATCCAATTTCAAAGCCTTGAGATCAGAGAATATGCTTGGTATGATTTCAATCTTCTTAAATTTGTTGAGGCTGATTTTATGTCCCAATATATGATCTATCCTTGAGAATGTTTCATGTACACTAGAAAAAAATGTATATCCTGATGTTTTAGGATGAAATGCTCTGTATAGGTCAATTATGTCCATTTCATCTAATGTGTCATTTACCATTATGAAATGTCCATCTTTGTCTCTTGTTATCTTTTTCACCCTGAAGTCTGTTTCATCTGATATCAGTATGGCTACACCTGGTTTTCTCTGGGTACCATTTGCTTGGAGTGTCAATTTCCACCCTTTCACTTTGAGTCTATGCTTGTCCTTGTAGCTGAGATGTGTCTCTTGGAGACAGCATATGGTTGGGTTTAGTGTTTTGATCCAATCTGCTACTCTGTGCCTTTTTATTGGTGAGTTCAGTCCATTTACATTTAGGGTGATTATTGATATGTGAGGATTTCCTGTCATTCTATCTTTAGTTTTCTGGTAAGGCTGTGTCTCCATTGTTTCTTTGCCTTTTTGTTGTTGTCTATTATTTCTGTGTGGTGGTATTCTATGATGTTGTCCTCTGTTTCTTCTTTTATTACAGTATATATTTCAGTTCTGGATTTTTTTGAGTGGTTACCCTTAAGTTTATGTAAAAGAAAGTTTGATATTTAGAGTATTCCATTTTCTTCAGCACGCTTACTTTCTCCATTCCCATATTCGGTTCAGGCCTTTACTCTCCCCTTTTTATGTTTTGGTTGCCACAAATTGTCCCTGTTGATGGTGGTCGAATAGCCTCCTTTAGTATTTCTTGTAGTGCAGGTCGTGTATTAGAAAATTCCCTCAGCTTCTGTATGTCTGGAAAGGTCTTTATTCCTCCTTCATATCTAAAGGATATCTTTGCTGGATATATTATTCTTGGCTCATAATTTCTCTCTTTCAATAGTTTGAATATTTGGTTCCACTCCCTCCTGGCTTGTAGAGTTTCTGCTGAAAAATCTGATGATAATCTAATGGGCTTTCCTTTGTAAGTTACTGTCTTCTTTTCCCTGGCTGCCTTGAGGATTCTTTCTTTGTCGTTGATTTTAGACAGCTTCAATACAGTGTGCCTTGGAGAAGGCCTATTGGCATTGAGGTAATTAGTTGTTCTATTTGCTTCTTGGATTCGAGGATCCAGTTCTGTCCACAAGTTTGGGAAGTTCTCATCAATCATTTGTTTGAATATACTCTCTGTTTCTTTCTCTCTTTCTTCTCCATCTGGTATGTCCATTATTCGTATATTGCTCTTTCTGATGGAGTCAGATAGTTCTTGTAGAGTTCTTTCATTTCTTTTAAGTCTCTAGTCTCTTTTTTCTTCCATCTGTGTAATTTCCAGGTTTCTATCTTCGATGTCACTGATTCTTTCCTCCATCTGGTCAACTCTACTACCTAAGCTGGTTATTTCATTCTTAATTTCTTCTATTGAGTTCTTAATCTCCAGAAATTCTATTTGGTTCTTTTTAAAATTTCAATCTCTTTCGTAAAATGCTCATGTTGTTCTTTGATTGTGTTTCTGAGTTCATTAAACTGCCTTTCTGTGTTTTCTTGCATCTCGTTGAGTTTTTTCAGAACTGCAATCTTGAATTCTCTGTCATTTAAGTCACATATTTCCATATCTTTAAGTTCCTTTTCTGGAGACTTTTCACTTTCTTTCTGAGCTGTCTTGTTGCCTTCATTATTCATGGCACTTACTGATTTATTATTTCTCTTCCTAGACATCTACAGGAGTGGCTTCTGCAACAGGTTGATAGGAAGAGGTCTTTCTTTTGTTTTCCAGTACTTGTTGGTAGAATGTTTTATTTTCTGTCCGACTGCAGCCTTTTTTTTCTCTCTCACACGGTAGTGCTATGTTTTCTCTGCACTATTCAAGCTTCTCACACAATAGGGGGATTCCCTGGGAGACAGGCTTCTCTTCTGTTAATAGTTTGCCTGGGTCACATGGCGCAGTGTCCGTGTGGGTATGCGGAGAGCTTTTGATGTTCCAAAGCTCTTCCAGCTCCAGATTCAGAGCCCGTATGTTTCAGCAGTTCTGTTTACTCCTGCAGGGATCCGCCCAGATAGGTGGGGCCAGGGGCGGGGTGAGTTGTGAGAGGTGGCCCAGAGCAATGGCGGTGACCACCACCACAGCCCGTCCTGCTTCCACAGCTCCCTCCCCTTTGCCAGAACTAGTTGGGCTGCGAATTTGTGTCTGCGGTCTACCGTTCTCAGAACAGCAAATATTCTGTTCTTTTGATCTGACACTGCTACTGTTCTGCTTCTAGCACCGGGCAAGTGGGGGCGGGGTGAGCTCTGGGAGGGTAAGGAGGGGGCGTTAGTCTCAGTGCCTAAGACTTCCGTTCTCTGTTCGGCAGTGAGGGCTTAAACCACCCTTTTCAGCCTTCTTCCCTCAGTCTTTTTCCGAGGTCTCTGCCGTGAGCATTGGGTTCAGCCGTGTTATATGCTGCCCCCTCAGCCCTGTGGGCCATAAGCGGAGCCCTAGCAGTCCAAGTCCTTCCCTCTCCCACAGCTGCGATAGTTCCGGGATGCAGCGAGCTTGGAGCACTGAGCTAGGTCTGCATCCTGTGCCCGTGCGGCTCCATCTCTGCACTTCTCCCTCCCTCCTCACCTGCTCGCACGATTCGCCCACCTTTAGGTGAATTCAGTAGTGGGCCTCTTCGTCTTGCCTGTCTGCTATGCAGGGAGTCCTTTGTGGAGTTATTGTTGTTCGGTTAGTTGTAAATTCCAGGGGAGCTTTACAGAAGCTCACCTCACGCCGCCATTTGGATGATGTCTCTCCAGAAGTATTTTTTGCAGCATTATTTACAATAACCAAGATATGGAGGTAACCTGGGTGCCCATCAAAATGGATGAATGGATAAAGAAGAAGTTGTACATATATACAATGGATTATTACTCAACCACAAAAAAAATCAATGAAATCTTGCCATTTGCAACAACATGGATATACCTAGAGGGTATTGTGTTGAGTGGAGTAAGTCAGACAGAGAAAGAGAAGTGCCATATGATTTCACTTATATGAGGTCAGACAATTAAGTTTGCAAACTCATCCTAGAAAAAGTGCTACGTACCTCGTCGCTGAATATCTCTATGGTCAGCTTCAAAGTTCTCTCCTTGGGAAACTATGCACTGACACCAGTACCTAGTCCATCCTTCGAAGCAATTTTGGAACTCTTTTTTCTGAAATGGCCATCCGAGCTGTCGTTTTATTACCCTTGATGTACTGAATCAAAAATGTCTTCCTTTCAATATTTCCTTTATCTTTGGGTAAAGGAGGGAGTCATTGGGGGTTAGATGAGGTAAGTAGGGAGGGTGTTCCAATACAGTTATTTGTTTACTGGTTTAAAAACTCCCTCACAGACAGTGCCGTGTGAGCTGGTGCTTTGTCGTGATGCAAGAGCCATGAATTGTTGGCAAAGAATTCAGGTCGTCTAACTTTTACACACAACCTTTTCAGCACTTCCAAATAGTAAACTTTGTTAACTGTTTGTCCAGTTGGTACAAATTCATAATGATTAATCCTTCTGATATCAAAAGAGGTTAGCAACATCATTTGCGAACTTAATTGTCAGATCATGTATTACCGGTCACCAAGAGAACACACAAGATGGTAGTACCTTGGTGAATTTACTAAGATCCACAGTCTATTCTTCACCTTTTCTATTTAAAACAACTCAGCCTCAGGAAAGCTAATTCACAATAGCCAAATTCATATTAATCAAAGTGGAGTGCCAATTTACTAATTTACAAAGAAATACAGATTACCAAGGAAAGAATCATAAAGGGAAATATTGATAAATGTTTTAAGCTTCCTTACACAAAAATCCACTATAAATAAAATTGATAATAAAGGTTTAATATTCCTACTATATAAAGAACTCATATGAGGCGTGGCCGGGTGGCTCAGTTGATTAGAGCACAAGCTCTCAACAACAAGGTTGCCGGTTCAATTCCCACATGGGATGGTGGGTTGTGCCCCCTACAACTAAAGATTGAAAATGGTGACTGGACTTGGAGCTGAGCTGCGCCCTCCACAACTAGATTGAAGGGCAGTGACTTGGAGCAGATGGGCCCTGGAGAAACACACTGTTCTCCAATATTCCCCAATAAAATTGAAAAAGAAATACTCCTAACAATGGCCTAGGGCCCTAAATTATCTGGCTCTATGCCTATGTCTACAGCTTCATTTCGTTCCACTCCAATCTCTCTGTATTCCAGGCATACTAACTTTCTTACTGTTTCTTGAACAGAGCCTTCACACATACCCTTTCCTTTGCCTGGAATGTTCTTTTCACTCCATCTTCTTCAGCTTGCTGACTCCTATTTAATCTTCAGATTTCAATTCAAACATCATTTTCTCCATGAAGCCTCCTGTACTGACATGCTAGGCTGAGTCATATCTTCACCACCACTACTCCCCATTATAGGTTCTCAGGGCATGATAGATATCTCCCTAATTGCCCTTATTATAGTTATATTTGTGCATTTATGTGTGTGATTATTTGATTATTGTCTGTCTTCCCTACTAGACCATAAGCTCCATGAAGGCAACGACTAAGTCTGTTTTTGCTCACCATTGATCTCTAACACTTAGTCTAAGTCTTGGCACACAGTAGGTACTCAATTAATATTTGTGGGATTAATAAATCACTTAGTGATCCTTCTGTATAGGAAACACACAAAAGTAAGCCAGCTAGTATTTCTCTGTTTGTTATGGCTTCCAGGAAGCTAACAATCATATTTAAAGCTTAATCACAGCAATTATATCAACCCACCAGAAATAGCATATTTGAATTCTCTTTTGATCCTGATAGTCTACTCCTAGTTTATTGACCCATAAAATCTGTTTTGGAATAAGATGTTGTATGTGTGTGTTCATATGCACATGTATATGGATACAAAGATAAATCACTACCTAAATGCAGGGTTGAAAGATTGACACAAACGAAGACCTCATCTTAATCAATGACTAATGGTGCTAATGATGAAGCCAGTATCTCACCAAGGTGTCATTACCATCTTTTCTCTATCTGTGTGATATTTCAATTCTTTCACAGGGTTATGGTTCATCTGTGGATGTTTGCAAGGTCACTGGGTAGAGGTCTTGTTTCTCTAGATTCTGTAACATGTCTATGGGCTGTTGATTAATGTCCTTCAACTCACAAAACTTATTGTCTTTTTTAACCTGTCTTTATCTTGTGAAATGTAACACACATCCAGAAGAGTTCCTAAAGCATAAATATACAGCAAGAATCAATATTTATAAAGGAAACACCCATGTGGCCACCACCAGGTTAAGAAATAGATCATTGGTATTTGTTGTCTATATTATATGTTGGATACTGCTTTATGACACATATAGTATTTACTACTTGACTTTTAGTGCATATGTACCTAGTCTCCCCACTTAGACAGTAAGTTCCTTGAAAATGGAAGCCATGTTGTATATTTCTTTGTACCTCCTACAGTGCCTAGTGCAGTGCCCTAAGTATTGTAGGTGCACAATGCATTTTACATGATTATACATCTTAGATTAACTTTATGACTCTGAGAAGACCTCTGAGGACTAATTTTGGCAAACAAGAATTGTTTGAGGAAATACAAAATTGTATCATTTGTCTAAATCAGTGTGTACAAATCAAGGGATAAGGATAACTAGTATATTATGATGTGGGCAATAAGTCCAGCCTTCTCTTGAGTTCTGGCTCTTGCCCAATGTATAAAGCCAGCCTAGGACTATCACAGTAGCCTCCTAGCTGGTCTCCCTTTCTCTAGTTTTGTCCTCAATCGGTTCTTCGTGTGAAGATTCAACTAATCTGTGTAAACAGATTTTGCTGTGTCGTGCCACTGCTCAAAAACCGTTCATGCAGTGGTTCTCTGGCTGTGATGTACCTCAGAACCACCTGGAAAGCTTGTTAAAAACCCATACTTCTCCCATACAAAAGATTCTGATTCAGCAGGTCCGAGATGGAGTCCAGGCTTCTGCATCTATAAGAAGCACCACAGGTGATTCTGTTGCAGCTGGTTCGGGTACCATCCATTAAGAAATGCGGCTTCATTCAGCTGGCCATTCGAAGCCATGGACTTTGCATCCTAGAACCATGGCCCAGTTTGTCCGTAACCTTGCAGAGAAGGCCCTAGCACTGGTAAACGCTGCTGTGACTTACTCGAAGCCTCGATTGGCCACATTTTGGCACTATGCCAAGGTTGAGCTGGTTCCTCCAACCCCTGCTGAGATCCCTACAGCTATTCAGAGCTTGAAAAAAATAGTCAGTAGTGCTCAGACTGGTAGCTTCAAACAGCTCACAGTTAAGGAAGCCCTGCTGAATGGTTTAGTGGCCACTGAGGTGTGGATGTGGTTTTATGTCGGCGAGATCATAGGCAAGCGTAGCATCATTGGCTATAATGTTTGAAGACCAAGCGTTCACATCTGTTTCTTTTGGGTTTATTATTCAAATGTTCTTGTACCATGTGTGATCAGACAGGTATTTGAATAAAATATGTCAAAAAAATGCGGCTTCAAAGGCTCTTTATTCCCAAAAATGGAAACTTCAGCATCCTTAGCGTTGCACACAAGGCCCTTAATGGTGGTCCCTTTTAATGCTGGCTCTGTTTTCCTTCCACGCCACTCCACTCCCATGTCACTGTCACCATCATGTGTAGCCTGAATTGCTACAACAGTGTTTTGACTCCCGAGTCCTAACTGCTTTAATTGCTCTCTGCTCCACTCTTTTCCCCAAGCTGGAGCCAGAGTGACCTTTCAAAATTGCAAAAATGTTCATATCACTCCCCTGCTCACACCCTTCATTGGCTCTTGACCATCTAAGGGACAGTTTCTCCAACTGATTCATGTGGTACAGCATCTGGATGTCATGGTGTCCTTTCCAGAATGCCATAAAATAATTGATCTATTAAATCACACCATATGAAATAAAACAATTTTCAAAAGAACACTTGTGCTAGCAGAAAATATGTCTGCATCATATGTGTGTGCAATATAAAATTATAGCCATAAGCACAGATGTCCATGAAAAATTAAACAGTTGAATTAAGCATGATCAGCACTGGGATTGTCTGTTTAATATTCATTTGCTACTCATTCATTCATTTTATTGCTTGCCAGTAGATAAGCAGGAGGATCTGCTGAAAATTTAGGAAAATTTTACGGCTAAAAATGTTAAAATAGAGAACTTTCTACCCATTAACTGATTTTTTCTTTTCACTGTGAGCATCCATCTGATTTGCACCAGGCATGATTTCAGACTGAGCAGGCATGGTCCCCGGAGAGCACAGCTTGAGAGCCCGCACTCTGGGACATAAAGTCTAAGCTCTTCGGCATGACCAATGAGACCCTTCCAGATCTGACCCCATCTTATCGTCTAGCCTCATTTACAGCCACTGTCCCTTCCTCTGCCACTCTGTCCAGCCAGCCAAGGCTTGGAATTCCCTAAATGTTATCTGTCCTTTTTTTCTGTGAGTTTACACATGCTGGTCTTCTACTGTCCCACATCCCACCCCCCTTGATGGCCAGATATACTACTACTCATTCTTCAAGATTCAGTCCAAATGACTCTTCTTCAAGGTGCCTTCCCTCACCTCTCTGGGTCCCTACCTCCCCAAGGTCTTGGTCCTGACTGATTATATCACTTATCACATTACTGGTTGTTCATGGAGCTATCTGGCATGGTAGGAGTTCTTGTCACCCATTTTTTTTGTGAGTCCTCTGGCACTTAGCACAGTGGCTGATGTGTAGTGGGGGCTCAGTGCTCATTTGTGGAATGAATGAGTAAAATTGCAGAGGCATAGTTTATCTTTAGAACCTCACAGCTCCCTACAGGGGTTCCCTCTACACCTTTTGTGGCACCTCTTCCTCAACCCCAGGCATTCTATACCCTCATGCTACCCACAGTAGAAATCCACCAGTAGACTGCAATTATTGCTACAGTCCTGGCTTTCAACTTTCCCCTCTATATCCTACCAAACCTACCAGGCCTGTGTCCCATCCCCCACATCTAGATTTCAGATAAAACAGTGGTTCTCAAACTTTAATAAATTAGAATCCCCTGGAAGACCTGTTCAAACATAGATTGCTGGGTCCCAGTCCTGGAGGTTCTGATGAAGTAGGTCTGGGGTGAGGTCTAATAATTTGCATTTCTAATAACTTCCCAGGTGATGCTGCTGCTGCTGATCCAAAGGCCACATTTTGAGAATCACTGGAATAAATTAATATAAAAGCAAGGGCAGCAGGTAACAGTGCACAAAGGAATCCTTAGTTCATCTTGACTCAGTCCCTTAACTGAGTTTGGGATTCTATAAGCACTGTCTGGATTTGGTTTATCCCACATCATTTCCCTTCTGCTTCACGTTACCCTCCTCCTTCCACTTTCTGATCTTTTCAGATTGTTCTCAAAGCTTCTCTACTTTAGACCAACTCTATCTTCCTCTTTCTCCTTTCATAATGCCAAGGTTTCATGACAAAGCCCTATCCTGAGTTCTTAGTTCCATTTCATTGCTTTCTTCCCCCTTCCTGCTCCCCCCGCCCCCAGTATAGGTATCCCTACCCCAGCAGTCACAGTGACCATCATAAATCTTGGCTCCAATGAGGGCCCACTTCTGTCTAGCAGGGGTGGCCATTTCCCCTCCCTGAGGAGTCAGGTTCCACAAACAACATTACTAGCATGCTAATGACAGCGACCTGCTTGTTCTGGGAAGTTGCTGCTTGCTCCAGCTTCCTTAAGGTCAGTGGGAACACTGAAAATTACATGCTTCCGTTCAGTTATTTGCTCAACAAACTTTGATTGAGCACCTGTCAGATACTGTGCTGGGCCCAAAGAATCCCTCCAGGACACATAGAATATGAACACATGTTCATAGCAGTCCCTGAGACTCCACAACATCTCTTCATGAGGGGGTTCTTTTGGCTCCACTCATCAACAGGGACAGACATTCAAGGAAGAAACGGACCACTCATGAGCCCTCTTGCCTCAGCCCTCCTTGTCTGCCTAGGACCAAATACTGGGAGACACAAACCCAGTGAGTATCCAAACTTCTTTGTTGAAATAAGCATGATAATCCATACCTCTCAGTTACTGATCTGCTGCATTGAGTGAGGTAAGGTATGTGAAGCCCTGAACATAGTGTGCTAAAACCTCTCCACACATACCCACAGCTACATTGACACCACACAATGATACATAGCAACACACACATTAACATGCACATAGTGACACACACACCTACACACAATACTGGCATGCACAGGTTTACATACATACTGACATACACTGAAAATACACACTGACACACACATGGACACAGACACACACTGAAACACACACACACTGGCAAACATGCACCAACAAATGCAAACACAGGAGTAAACACACGCCAATACACACAAACATTGAGACATACTGAAACACACAGACACACAGTGGACACGAACAATGACATACAAATGCACACCTACTCACACATCAACACCGATCCACACTCCACGAAAATTGGGAGGCCCAGGCACCAAGGGGACTTGCAGATGCAAAAGGCAGGTCTTGAGGGGGGACCAAAGTGTTGCAGGAGACATGAATTACACACTTGGTTCCAGCCTGAAAGGTCCAGCGTTTTGGAGGAGGAGGCCTCCTCGATGTTCTGAGGGTCCCTAGGGATAGGCCGCGGAGTAGGGCACATGGGCGTGGCACCAAACATTCCACTCTAAGGCATTGGTCCGAAATGTCCGGAGCTTTGGTCAGCGCAGAGCGCTAAGGCAGGAGGGTACTGCGCCAGACAGGCAGGATTCCCCAGAGCCCGGTACTCCATCTGCCCAGCTCCGCAGGCCCTCCCCCAGCTCCGGGTATCAGCTCTCAGCTCTGGCTTCCAAATGCATGCTTCTCTTCCCGCCACCACCCAAGCCCCATGTCCAGATCAGAGCTGGTGACCTCGGGCCCTTCCCCATTCACCACGCCTCAGTCTTTGCCAGGGAAGATCTGTCTGTCTCCCAGACACCCAGCCTGAAAGCGGCAGGTCACCTCTGACTCTCCGCCCCCATTCGGTCCCGGCCTACCCTTACAACCGTTCCTCACATACAGCCTCGTTGTGTCTTCTGTTACCCCTACCCCTCAACACACACACCCAAATACTCTGTCCTCCAGTTCATGACATGCTTAGTTGGTCGATTCCTGGGTGCCAGGCTCTGAGCTGGGCACGTGGGGATGCATTGTGCGGAGTCCTTGTTCTCCAGATACACTCCCCACATAAGGAGCCACCCGTGAGACGGGAATGTCCCAGCAGATGGAATCAAGTGCCAGAAAAGCGCTTTACGTGGCCACTGCATTTCTCTGCCTTCCCTCCTTCTCCCCAGGTCCGGCCCTCTGGGTCGGGTCCCTTCTCCCTTTCTCTCCCTGGTTCCCGTTTTTCGGCTTTCCTTCCTCCTGCCTCCCCTTCAGCTCCTCCCGCCTTGGGCCGCTACGGGGCCACCTGCCGCGCCCCCATCCCAGATCCCCTGCAGACTCGTCTTTCGCCCATAGGCCTGCCTCTCCCGCGGTCCCGGGTGCTGCTCCAGGGTTTGGGTCCCTCTTTGAGACCAGGGCACCTGCCTTTTTGAAGTGGATTGGAGTGTCCTGCACGCTCAGGCCTCGAGCGCGCCAAATCTGCCAGGTTTCGCCAGACCCAGGGAATTAAGCGAGGGGCCACTCCCGGGGGAGGGTGATGGGGTCGTCAAGGTTGGAGAAGTGGAGAGGTGCCAAGGGCAAGGGAGAGGGCACGCGGCGGCAGCTGACCAGGAGGGAAAGGAAAGCAGATAGGCATAGTCTCTGCCTTGGGAGGTTCTTTCTTCTGTGCATCGCCGGCTGTCTAGTCCCGGGCTCACCCAAGGTTAAGGGGCAATCAGGGGGCGAGACAGAGCCACCGGAGGCCGCTCCCGGTCACTTCCCATCACCCCGCTTTGCACAGCTGGGGACCTTCACCCCCAAGCCCCTCCTCTGACTCCCGGGAGGTCCAGGCTGGAGAGGGAGTAGGCAGTCTGAGCCTCGGATCCTAAGCTGAGCGTCTGGGGCCGGATGAGGAGAGGAAACATGGAGCCGGTCTGTATTAAGTACCCAACAGTGGTGGCTCCGCGCCACGAAATTACAGCCCACGGCACCCAAGCCTTAGAAACCCCAGGGCTGAAGGGGCTCATAATCTCTGGACCGCTGGCCTCGGACTCCAGATGTCACAGCTCAGTTTCGGGGCTGCAGTGCGGCTCCCCTCACCGCCCCTTTTCTAAGCTCCACCCTGGAGCGGCAGGTGCCGCAGCTGCCCACCCCCTTTCCCGCCTCAGTAGCACTCCGGGGCCATGGGGGTGTGGGGGGAGGTATGGTGGAGCATCGAGACTCTAGAGGCAGGTGCTCGCATCCCAGCACTCTAATATCTCGGTGCAGAGGAAGAAGGGATTCAGGGGGCGGCGAGGAGGGAAAGGAGGACTGCAGAGCTCAGCAACCCAGCTGTGCGCAGGAGGGGGAGGGGCGGGGGCTCCCTTCCAGCCTTTGGGGGTCTGGGGACTCTAGGATGTAAGGCGAGAGCAGGGGGGTGTGACAATTCAGCGGAGGTCGGGACGTACCACGGAGCCCAGTGGCTGGGGGGGGGGCAGGACTTGGTCACCGAGGGGATCCCCCGCCCCCCCTTCGCAAAGGCCAAAGACAGAGGTTGCAGGGACAATTGGTAGGGGGCTGGTAGGGGGAAGCGGCGCGTTAAAACCGTCCCCTCCCCAGACCCCACTTCCGAGGGTGCGATAGAGGGGAGGTTGGGGTTGGAGCAGCGGCGAGGGGGCCCCTCCCTTGCACCCCCCCACCGGACTTGGTCGCGCCCAAAGTGTAACACTTTCTCTTTGTCGGAGGAGCTGTGCTGTTTTCTGTGCTGGAGCTACAGTTGCGGCGACGCCCGTGGCAGCCCTGGCGGACGCAGGAGCGATGGCAGCGACCGATATAGCTCGCCAGGTGGTGAGTGTGGGGCTTGGGTGCCAGAGCCGGGGCTGGGGGCCTGGGGGCCTGGGGGCCTGGGCAGGGCCGAGGAGACCTGGCCGCCACCTACGCCTCCGCGAGGAGGGCAATGGGCAGCATCCAGGAGCCAAGGCACGGCGGGACTTCTGATCCTGGGGTCAGCGGCTCAGTCCTCCAGCTTGTTCTGGAGAACAGTGCCGGTGGCGGGCTGGTGGGGGGCCTGGCTAAGACTGCCCGACGGCGGCTCAACTTGAATTACCCAAGATCTGCAGTAAGCGCCGCCGCTTCCCTCGCTGCAGCCACCGCCCGGCCGCTGGGGCGTTGCGGAATGAATGGCTGCACAAGCCGCCAAGCCGTCTGGATCCATGGCACCATGGCCTGTTTTCCTCCATCGCCAGGCCGCACCCCTGCGCACAGCTGCCCACCGGGACCGAAGCCTTCTTAGGAAGAGGGGCGCGGGTCTAGGGTTAGCCCGGGGCAGGAGGCGGTGAGTGGTGAGGGGGACGAAGAGTTGACTGGCGGGGGGAGGGGTCCTCCTTAAGCGTTACCTGTGTGACTGCGTCTGTGAGTGTGTAGCACTGTGTGCGTCTGAGTGCACGCGCGCGCACTTGTGCCCCCTGGGCGGGCGGCGGCGCCCGGCTGTTCTGTGACCCTAAATGAGTCTGCCAGTTTCTCTGTGTGGCCACCTCCAGGGTGTGTGCCCGTGTGTCCAGATGCCTCTCAGCTTGTGCTGCGTGTCTCTGGGTCGCATCTGTGCGTCTTTGTGGGGTGCAGCACACGGGCCTATAGGTGGCTGGCTGCGTATTTTGGCAGGTTTCTGAGCGCCTGACCCGGGTTGTGCGGGCCTCCGGGGGGTCTGTCATGGTGCGTGTTGGGTATAACTGGGCTTGTGTGCCAAAACCTGTGGAGCAGGCTTCTTTCTATGGGGACTCAGGAAAATAACTGAGGTTTGCAAAAACGGTGCTGTATCTCTTTTTGTTGGCAACCGACTCTGGAAAAAAAAGTCTTCATTTAAATAACTGAAGTTTTCCAGCCTGAGATGTGCAGAGAAATCAAATTGAAGTGACCTGAGGCTCTATGCTTGTTTTTTTAGACCAAAAGTTTGGTTGCAAAGGGAGGGGATGATTCCATTTGGGGGAACAACCTAGACCTTCTGTTCATCCATGGGTTTCTGGGATTTTCAGAAGCCCACAGTTACTAGCACCCTGAGGCCAGGAAGGAGACTGAAGTAGGGGTAGGTCAAATCTCAAGATGCCAAATACTACTTGATAAAAATCTCTGAAACACACACACACACACACACACACACACACACACACACAAATGTTTTAAAGCCTTGTGGTTTACTTATTAAGGGAAATAGCCCATGCAATGCAATTCCAGTGCAAAAAAAAAAATAGCCTCTAGGTGTTTGGTGTAATTGAAATTGATTTGTTTTCAAAATGTGAATCTGGAATCCGGGTATTTTCTCTACAGGATATGTATGAATTTATTCTACCCTCTTGTCCCTGTTTGAAAGGGCAAGGTGATTTATTTGGAACCTCCCCCACTCTCTGCAGACCCCACCATGGAGTTCTTTATGTAGTCACCATGTGCAAAGATCCAGATGGGAGACAATGCACTGGGATAATGGAGTTTGAGAGAATTCTCTTCTCCCCAAAATTGGCACTGTAATATTTATTACTTTAGTGTTTTGAGGGTTCCCAGAATGCTTTTCTGTTCCTGGTTACATGCATTTTAGAGATGGCATGGCTTAAGTGGAGGAATTTAGTTTCGTGGATTACACTCGCCCCGTCCTTAGTGACCAAAAGGGATGCTAATGATTTTTCTTGTCAGCTAATTAATTTGCATCGACCTGTCCATACTCTCTCACCAGTCCCCTTGCCTGGATTAGGATTGCAGGGCAGATGTTGCGAAGAGGAACATTTTAAAAGGTTGTATTTCACCTCAGGCACAACCTGGGCAACCCAGAGATCCTCTTTGTTTTGCAGATGGAGGTGGGGGTGGTTTAGGACCACTTGGTTTGCTTTGCATATTTCCAGTTTGCTCTGGCCGACCATACCGTAGTGTTTGATGAAGAACATAGTAATTGTATGCCAGATTCTGAAGCTCAAAGAGCAGCCTGAGCACTTGAGACCTTGTTATCAAGATAAATGGGTTTCTGGGAAAACTGACGTCATTCTCCATGCCCCCCTCCCCCAGCCAGTGAAGCTCTTGTTTAATGTGTCATTTGTCTCTGCTCTCCTTTGTGTCTGCAAGAAGTTGTAATTCCCCAGGGGAAGATGGAATTAACTCAGGAGAACTTGGATGTCTGGTTGCAGCTTGTTTCTTCCAGGAAACATGTACCCAGGGGTTGGGAAGAGAAGACTGGAGAATAAACCGAAATGTGCCTGGTTTAAAAGTTCTTTTTAGTGAGCTCTGAGACATGGTGCCATGCAAGTAGTCCTCTGGTATTGTTGTGTGTGTGTGTGTGTGTATGTGTGTGTGGGGGGGGCGTGTCCTTTCCAGAGTCAGTGGAGGGTCACTCTGGTTAGTAAGGTAACATTGTTAGTGATTAAACACAGGCATTAGAGTTGTTGGGTATGCATGTAACTTGGAAGTTCAATTCTTGCGTACATAATACAATCCCATCCTATTTGAATGAACACCACAAAGATTCTGTATGACAAAATGATTCTTCCATTGTGACCACAAGTGTTTATTTGATTGACTACTAAGTGTTCAGCACCATAGCTAGCCCTGGTCAACTATATAAAAAAGTAGTTGACATAGCTCTTGGCTTTTAAGCTTACAGTCTGTTTGGAGAGACAAATTGTGGACACAATAATTGAAGAACTGTAGCAAATTTTTGTAATGCCCCTACTTCCAACCCCTGCCTATGAGGTGTCTTGGCTGCTATTAATATATACATACTCTGAGAGGTTACATGACTTGTCCAAGGTAACCTAGCCAGGCACAGTGCAGGCCCCAGAGGCTGCATTTCCTAGCTCTTGCATTAAGCTATTTCTTTCATTGTTGCATTTTGGGATACAGACTGTAAGTATTGGCTCATAGAAATAATGGCTCGTTGATTCTGGCTTCAAACAATCCCACAGTATGGGCGATGATGCTTTCCTCCAGTAGGGGCCAGGTAATAGACTTTCTCCCTAACGAAAGAGTTTGCAGGGGCTAACTGCCCTAGCTGGGGTTGGCCTGGGGCCACTTCCCAGAGCATCTGCCTACAGGTGGCTGCCCTGTGGGCTTGCTATCAAACGGCACTTCACCATGATTACCTTTGAAGTTTCCTGCCACAGCCATCTCCACCACCTCACACCAAAAATAATATTGTACCCTAAACAGGGAGAGCAAAACCCCAATATTCACCCATACCTCTACTGGTGATACAGCACTGAAGAAAATTTACATGGCCCTAAATAGTAAAGCTTCTTGAATCTAAGTGAAGGTTATATGGATGATCATTGTACTATTTTCCAACTTTTCTGTGTGTTTGAGACTTTTCAAAATAAAAAGTTGGGGGGAAATTGCAATGCACACCCCTAGATACACATGGCCCCTTCCCTCAGGGAGTTTACAATCTGGTAGTGGAGACAGACAACCAATAACTATATAATTATCATGTGGTAAGTTGTGCACAGGAAAGCTATTGCCTGCTATGAGAATTCATTTAAAGAGGACCTAATCTAGCAGTGAATGGGTGTGGTACGTGACAGGAAAGGCTTCCTGAGAGCTTCAACTAGGAAAAGGGTAGGTGTGAATATGGGTGAGGTCTCACTTCTGCTACTGGGCTGAGAACATTTCCTTTGTTAATTCATGCACTTTTATTTTCATTCATTTCTTCAACATGTGGGAGAAACTTTATTGGGCAGCGACTCTGCCAGGCCCTGTGCCAGGTGCTGGGGATCTAGTGGTGGCCAAGGCCAATAGGACTCTGCCCTCTCAGAGCTTCCAGATGAGAGGCAGAAATAAGTCCCATTTCCTTTTCCTATCCAAAATCCCGGAAATGTGTTAGCGGTGTTCTTATTCCAAAACTGCATTATAACTGAGCGATTTGTTTGTGTAGTATAATGAGATTTTGATCTTCAGTCATGTGCATAGCATTTACATTGTGGGGTCTCTGCTGTAAATTTTCTATTAATTGCTGGCTTTGTTATCCAGCACAGCCGCCCCTCCTTTTGTGCAAGGTAAGGGAGCTAACCATTGTATTAGCCTGAACAGAACTCATTAGGAAACTAAGTCCCCTGGGAAAAGGTATTTCAGAATGAAATAGGACTGATTTCTGGACTTTCCTGGGCTCCTGGATTATCAGAGCTGTGGTTTTGTATTAGCATGAACAACTGAGAGGGGCTTCTAGTTGCAAGTACATTAAAACCACAGTCAAGAAAGAAAGAGAAAAGAAAGAAAACAAACACTATGGATAAGTGTAACATGTTTCTTTCAACAATTTCAAAATGCTTCCATCTGTATGATGTCATTTTCCCCAATAGCTTCTTAGACAAGTATTATTGTTCTCTTCATTTTATGGGTACAGGGAGACCAAGTGACTTAGTCCAAAGTGTTATTGCTGGTCAGTGGATGAAACAATGAAACACCTACCAGATGATAGAGATTCATATAAAAACAAACACTCTGGCCTTTTCATGATGTTTCTAAAAAATGAAAATCCTGCCACATCCCCTCTTGTTCCTCTTTTCACAGCACTTCCCCCACACAGCACACTCATGGGGGTCAGAGGATAATATACTTCGGTGCATTGAAGGCTCTCTGATGTTAAAAAAAAATTCACAGTTTAGATCCAGATAGCACAGTCATGGGTTATGTGTGGGTTTTCTTTCTCCCCCCCCATATTGCTTTAAATAAAAACCTTGGAGCCACTAGCCATGTAATGATGGATTATTTTAAGTAACAACTAGTGGGGGGGGCAGAATAATTAGAAACACAGACCCTTTCTCCTAGGTTTGGCAGGAGGAGGCTTCTGCTGCTGTGATTTGGGATTTGAAACTGTGGGTTTCTCTGCTGCCTGCACAGAGGAAGGAGGCCACATGCTCAGGAGGGTGAGACACTCCTTCAGTGTCTTCTCATTAGAGGCAGCCATCTGCTGAATTATGCAGCATGATCTCAGCTGGCTCTGGAGTTGGCTCATCCGTTCCACTCACTTAAAGGTGACTGGGGAAAAGATTTGCGGGTCTTCTCAAGGACAGGACTCAGGTCTCAGCTTTCTCCTGCCACGGCCCTGTCTGACCCCTGATGAATGCCCTGGGGTAACAGGAACAGAATTCTGCTTTTGCAGCCCTGATGAGGTGTGAGGTAGCATTGGGTTTCCTTTCACAGCAGAGACCCCCAGCTCTGAGCACTGGCACTGAGGCAAGAATGGTTTTCTCAGATCCCCCTTAAACAAGACCAGATGGAGGCAGAGGCAAATTCAGGCTCCCCAGAGGACAGTTGGGCACTCATTCAGAGGCCTGTGAGTAAACTTAAAAAATAAAACAGATTGGAGATAACCATGGCCAGAACACCTAGAAAACTGTTTAAATAGCCTGGCTTGAAGGAAATCTGTCTGGCTTTTCTGGGAAAGTTGACCCACCCTGAGCAGAGGGTTGTCTCAGCCTAAGGTGGAGCTATTTTACCTAGAATTTGGCTTGTTGGGTTAGGTAGTCCTGGGGCTCTTGAACAGAGCTAGGTAGCGGACCAGGTCGAGGCTTAGGTTGGAGTCAGAAGACAGGGAAATGGGAGAGAGAAACCAGAAGCAGATCAAAAGCCCCTCCATAACATCCACTGCCTCAGTTGCCTTCTGTGGGCCATTGCCACCTTGGTGAGCCCATAGGTTTCCGGGTCAATTTCCATGAGCTTTCTCCCTCTGACTAGCATCAAGCCACAAACCCAATGTCCTGGAACTTTAGCAGCTTAATAAAGACCTACAATCTGTTGGAGAGGCTGTGGAGAAAAACGAACCCTCATACACTTGGTGGCAATGCAGACTGGTGCTGCCGTTATGGAAGGCAGTGTGGAGGTTCCTCAAAAAATTACGAATAGAATTGCCATATGACCCAGCTATCCCTCTCCTGGGTATCTACCCAAAAAATCTGAAAACATTTATACATAAAGACACGTGTGCTCCAAAGTTCATTGCAGCTTTGTTTACGGTGGCCAAGACATGGAAACAACCAAAATGTCCTTCGATAGATGAATGGATAAAGAAGTTGTGGTATGTATACACAATGGAATACTATTCGGCGGTATGAAAAGATGAAATAAGACCATTTGTGACAACATGGATGGATCTTGAGAGTATAATGCTAAGCGAAATAAGTCAGACAGAAAAAGCAGAGAACCATATGATTTCACTGATATGTGGTATATAAACCAAAAATAACAAAAGAACAAGACAAACAAATGAGAAACAGAAACTCATAGACACAGACAATAGTTTAGTGGTTACCAGAGGGTAAGGGGGGTGGGGGGTGGGAGATGAGGGTAAGGGGGATCAAATATATGGTGATGGAAGGAGAACTGACTCTGGGTGTTGAACACACAATGGGATTTATAGATGATGTAATACAGAATTGTACACCTGAAATCTATGTAATTTGACTAACAATTGTCACCCCAATAAATTTAAAAAATAAATTAAAAAAAAAAGAAATTGGTGTGTCTTCAGGGGAGGAGGCGGAAGAGAAAGAGAGCAGTGTTTCTGCCTGTAATATGCAACGTGGTATAACGTATTTCAAAACCACAGGTGACTGCAGATGAGGAGAAAACAGGAAATGTAATTGGGGAGGGGAGTGGGGCTTTCCCAGTTCACAGGAGCATGCTTTCATTTTGCCTTCCTTTTAGCTCCTCTCAAACTCTGCCTCCTAGTTGCCCCTGCTGCAAAGCTGAATGAGAACTCTCTTTTTTTGTATTAAAAATGTTTTTAACCAGAGGGTAAGGGGGTTGGGAGGTGGGAGATGAGGGTAAGGGGGATCAAATATATGGTGATGGAAGGAGAACTGACTCTGGGTGGTGAACACACAATGGGATTTATGGATGATGTAATACAGAACTGTACACCTGAAATCTATGTAATTTGACTAACAATTGTCACCCCAATAAATTTAAAAAAATGTTTTTAAATTACATAGGTAATATGTGAATACTTTCATGCTGTAAAAGAATCAAACAATACAGAAGCATACTGACTACCCTCCTGAATAAGCCTCTGTTTTCATTTCCCTCCTCTGAGGTAGTCACAGTTCTTGGTTTGGTGGGTGTCTTTTAGTCTCCTTCATATGCACTCTCATACATTTGTGCAGAAATGTATATATATAGAGCTTTTTGCTTATATGGACTCATACTATGCATACTGTTCTAGAACTTCTTTTATCTACATTATATCTTGAAGATACTCACATCAGTACCTATGGACCTACCACATTCATAATGGCTGGAGAATACTGCAGAATAGGCATGTACCATAGTTTAGTTAAATAATTTCCTATTGTTGGACATTTATATTTTTTCTAGTTTTCCAGTATTATAAACAATGCTGTAATGAAATTCCTTGTAGTACATGGATCTTTGTAGAATAGATTCTGAGGGGAGATTGCAGGGTTACAGGAGATGGGCCATTTAACATTTTGGTGACTGCGGCCTTTCTAGCATCTCGGTTCAAGCCTTGAACATGGTACCACCTGCTACCTGCAAAATGATAACTTGAGGTTTTAGTGTCAGATGTACTTGGCCGAGTTGCCAGTTCCATCTCCTCTGGTGTACGTTGTAATCCAGAGAATGTTCAGTTAACTGCAATCAAACTAATCAGGACCTCAATTAATCAGGCCACCTTACAGAGTAAGAGGAAAGATATATCCGAGGTTTAGTGGGGGAGGGGAGAAACTTCAAGGGGCTACCGTGGGGTCAGTGTACATTCCGTCCAGTGTCCCGACCTTTTAACCTCTGCATATTTAGCTCTGACCAGTGAGGACTGATATTCATAATGATGACTTTGACATCTTATAAGATTCATCAAAGCAAGACTGAATCGTACTTGCTAGACAGGATTTCCTAAAACAGGAACCATATACTTTAAAAAAAAAAAAAAAAAAACAGGAACCATATATACAAATACTCATACCACATTTTTGAAGCTTTCTCAACTACAAGCATTGAGACAAAAAGTTTGCTGCTTAAGTCTTGGTTAGGAAAAAAACACACATTAAACAGATCTCATGTCCCCTAGTTCCCAAACCTTCCATTTAATTTAGATGCACGTATTAGACCCTGGGTAAAAGGATACAGAAGAAATAAAGATTCTAAATGTTATCAGTGACCTTCACCAAATCCAGATCAATGGTGATTTCTGTGTATTTCTTCCTGACTTCAGCCCTGGCCTCTGGTCATACCCCCTTCTCAGAAGAATCTTCTTCATGTTCCCATTCCTTACTTGTGTGCATTTCCTATATTCAATCTTTAGTTCTTTTCTCCCTGTACTGTCTCTTGGAGAACACATTCAGTTTCATACCTCTCACTCCTAAATTTATATCCCAGTTCTTGAAGTCTCCTTGAGCCCACAATCCCTTATTGCTAAGTATTTCTTGGATTTCTTCTCCTGGATATCTCACTTAAAATAAAAACTATCTTATTTTTCTTAATATATAAAATGCTTTTAGTTATCAAGAAGAGAAAGACAAACACCTATTTTTTAAAAAAATGTACAAAGACATGAATAGGCAACTTACATATACATATATATAAACACAATACACATATATAGTTGAACAATAAAAAAGTTCACCTTCACTAATAAAATGCAAATTAAGTGACATGATGCCATTTTCATAACGGTTAAAAAGCTTCAGAAAGTGAGTGCTGGTCTATGTATAGGTAAACAGACACTCTTGTATATTGGTGGTGGAAATAGACATGTGTACTGTTCTCTGTTGAGTGATCCTCAATGTGTACCAAAGTCTTTCAAATGTGTGTGCTCTTGGACTCAGTGGGCTTCAATTCTAAGAATTTAGTCAGAAAGAAATGATCAGAGATATATGCATCTGTAAGAATTATTGTTTATATTGTTGAAAACTTGAAAGCATGCTAAATGTCTTGCAGTGGAAGATTGGTTAAGAAAATCTGGTAAATTCATACAATGGAATGCTATGTGGCTAATAATAGTTTTAGAAGTATACTTAATTACTCAAGAAAACATCCATATTATATTATGTGTCAGGTTATTAAGTCAGGTAATGAGAAGGAATATACAGAATTATCCCTGTTTTGTCAGAAAAAAGATATACACACTGGAGGGAAATACATATAAATATTAACAGCGATTATCTCTGGAGAGTGATATTATGGGTGACTGTGATTTTTCTCCTTTACAATTTTTCATGTTCTAAAATTTCTACAGTGAACATTAATTATATTTATAAGATAAAAAGTCTGACAAATGAAGTTTCTTTTGATTATAGCTTATTTGAAACCAGACTCCTTGACTTCCCCACTAAACAAGCTCACTTTCCTGGCTTCCCTCCTTCATGGTGCCATCAATCCAAGCTCTAAGGCTTAGCACCTTGAAGCTTTAAAGCCTTGATTGCTCCCTCACTCCCTTTGCACAATCGCTCATTAAGTCTCATACCTTCTTTAGGAAGTCTCTCAAATTTGTTTCTCCCTCCTGTGTCGCAAGTCAGATCAGTGCACCCTAATCAGCATTTATTGTCTGATTAGATGTCACTCTGCCAGTTCAAAGTTATTGGAGTTACATTCCCCAAACATAAATGATAAATGTCTAACTATTACATTGTTTTGTGTACCTGAAACGAATAAAAAAAACCGTTTTTTTAAAAAAGTTATTGGAGTTATCTGCTCATGTCTTCCTGCCCCTTATTCTCTCTCTCTCCTCCAATCAGTCAAGCACCCTGCCTCTGGAATAATCTTTTTTTTTTTTGAAAACACCACTACTATCATGGCCCTTCCTGCTCAAAACACTCAAAATGGCCCCTAAATCCCCTGGCCTAGGGAGTAAAACTCGTCCCCTTTCTTCTGCTGTTTAGGGCTCTTTCCAGCATTGTGCTAGGTGGGAGGTAACGGTGGGCACATGGGAGATGTTTGGTAAGTCTTTGACAGTGAAGTATATCTTTAAGAATAAGATGTGGAATTCTTTCCTTTTCCCACTGTGGCCACAGCCATGAGTATGCTCAGGCTTCAGAAGAGGCTTGCCTCCAGTGTCCTCCACTGTGGCAAAAAGAAGGTCTGGTTGGACCCCAATGAAACCAATGAAATCGCCAATGCCAACTCCCGCCAGCAGATTTGGAAGCTGATGAAAGATGGGCTGATCATCCGGAAGCCTGTGACTGTCCATTCCTGAGCTCGTTGCCAAAAAAACACCTTGGCCCGTAGGAAGGGCAGGCATATGGGCATAGGTAAGCGAAAGGGTACTGCCAATGCTTGAATGCCTGAGAAGGTAACCTGGATGAAAAGGATGAGAATTCTCGCCGACTGCTCAGAAGATACCGTGAATCTAAGAAGATTAGCCGCCACATGTATCACAGCCTGTACCTGAAAGTGAAGGGGAATGTGTTCAAAAACAAGCGGATTCTCATGGAACACATCCACAAGCTGAAGGCAGACAATGCTCGCAAGAAGCTTCTTGCTGACCAGGCTGAGGCCCGTAGGTCTAAGACCAAGGAAGCACGCAAGCGCTGTGAAGAGCGGCTCCAGGCCAAGAAGGAGTAAATCATCAAGACTGTCCAAGGAAGAAGAGACCAAGAAATAAATCTCCATCTCTTTTACCTGTACATAGTGGCCTGTACTTAAACTCAGCTTTTCTAGCCATTGTCCAGTATATGGATCGATAATTCAATAAAAAGCTTTCATCTGCCTAAAAAAAAAAAAAAAAAGAATAAGGTGTGGAGTTCTCCCCACTGCCCTCCACTATCTTCACTTTGAAAGTTCCCTTTTCTCACCTTTTGGCACTTAGACCAGAGGCCTTGGAGTGCTTGAAGTTTCATGGTGCTGCATTTGGAGACAGAAAGAGGCAGCCAAGGACAATAAAATATGGCTCAGGAAACCTCACCTCTGAGGTCCCTTCCAATTGCTAATGCCTGTTATGTAGGCGGCTCCATCGAGAAAGCTCATTAGTTCTTAAATTTCTGTCTCCCTACATTGCTGAGGACCAAGAAGGAACAGTGGGAAAGTTACATTATTTTGTTTGCTTTAATAAAAACAATAAGGAGGTGTGTTCAGGTGCCCCTCTGGGACCCAGAATACTCCAACCTGGACTAAATGATGGCAGATGGTTGTGTTTCAGGACTACTACACTTGGAGTGTGTGTGGGGTGGGGTGTGTGAGGGCAATGAATTTGCCAGGTGGCAGTCACTGGCACCTAGCCTTGTCTCTCACGCTTGGAGGATTTGATAATAGTAATGGGAGTGGGATCTCAAATTGGGTAAAGGGGTTGTCTGGGAACCAGTTCTGACAATGTCAGCTGCTGTGAGGCTCTCCCACCAATGCACCCCATCCCTCTCAGTGTCAAAGTATATCCTTATAGACCTTGTCTAAAAGCAGGTCCAGTCCAGGCTAAGGCTAAGAGCTACCTGCTAACAGCCTGGGATGCTGGCTCAGGTCTCCTGGCACTAACCATGCTCTTCTTGGATTGCTCTTGGCGCCTTTCTGGTTATGGAAATCTTGGTATAGCCCCACCTCACAGAAACTCTGACTGCTTACCTAGCCCCCCACCCCTTTTGTCTAGTTTAGCTGTCTCCAACTTTTCTTCTCCTCCTTTCTCCCCTCCCCTGTGGCCATTGGCAGTTAGCACATTTTTTGAGTACATGCAGCCCCCCTTTGTCCTTCCCCAGGCTCTTTGGAAGGCTGCATCAGTATGAAGTTCTCCCTGTTATGGAAAACCATTAACAATAAGAAGCTTTGGGATTTGCAGGCAAAGCAAAGGCCCTCTGTTTTCCGGGCTGTGAATGGCTTGGCTGACTCCATGGAGACAAAGGAATCAGAGGAAGCAGGGAGGCAGCTCTCTAGCTGGAGGGAGCTGCAAGTGTGCCATGGCATCACATGTTATTTGGGGAGTCCAAGTGGAAGGATAACCTCACAGTGCAATAAGAACAGCAGCTACTGTTGATGGAATGCTTACCACATGCTTGTCACCCTGCTCAGTGCTTGAGGAGTATTATCCTATCTAATCTTCACACCAGTCTTCTGGAGTAGTAGCTACAAGATCCCGATTTTACAGATGGGGACACTTTGAGAAGTTAAGTAACTTGTCTGAGGTCAGAAGGTGGAAGAGGTGGGATTCTAACTTAGACCTGCCTGATTTCAAAGCCTAGTCTCTTAACCTTTACACAGTGCCACCTTTGTAGAACCCCAAAAGACCCTAGAGAGAGGAGTAATTGAAGTCCCTTTGTAATATTTACTGAACATTTATGCATGTACCAGGCATTGTGCTAAGTTCATTACATATATGAGCACATTTGAGTCTCCCAATCACCTGTAAAATAGGCAATACTATCTCATATGACAGGGAATAAAATGGAGTCTTTGAGAAGTTGCCGAGCTTGTAAGCAATTTGAGTTGAGAGTTAACCCAAGTCGGTGAACCTCTGGCACCAGCGGTCTCATCCCCTGACCTTGTCCTCCCATCCCTTATACGCCCCTCTATAGTTTGCTCTGTCTGGAACTATGGTGACATTCATTATGGAGTCTGGGCGGGTGTTACTTCCAAGCACGGGGATATTTTTGGATGGAGAAGTGAGGCCCAGATTGCTTGTAAGCACATTTTCATTTTCTCCCCTCCCTCCCCTTCCAAATTAGGGTGAAGGTTGCCGAACTGTCCCCCTGGCTGGACATGTGGGGTTTGACAGCTTGCCTGACCAGCTGGTGAATAAGTCAGTCAGCCAGGGCTTCTGCTTCAACATCCTGTGTGTGGGTGAGTATTTCCATAGCAGGAAATTCTGTTACAGAATATGGATCCGTAATGGCTGGATGTGGCTTTGCAGGTAATTAGGTTAAATACTGTGTCATTCTATTCTAGTTGCAAAAGTGTTTTTCCTCTTTTATCCCTCTGCTTGTTTTTGTAAACAGCCAGTTGTAATGACATTCCCCCCCCCCCCCGGTCACACCAGACTATGGGACCATCCCTTGGGGGAAATTGAGCTGTGTACACCCAGTGGAAATTTTGCAAGGAAGCTGGCTGGCTCAGCTATTGCTGTCAGGTTCATTTTGACTGCAGAAAAAGGAGCCAGAGCAGAACTGGGAGGGAGGCAACAACTGTGGGCAGTGGGCTGGGTCTGTCTGTTTCCTCTGCAGCCCTGCTATGCTTGGTACAGTTTGAGCTCAAGTGCACACAGCTGTGTGCAAAGTTCTTTTATCCCCTTTGAATATATCTCTGCCTGGACTTTTAGTCTCAAGTGTGGGAATCACATCGTAATCACCTCTAATGTGCTAATCACAGCACAAAGAGAGTTCGATAATGTTTGTGAAATGAATCAATGAGTTAACCCCACAAAAACCACTCATTATGCTTCTCAAACACTTTCCCATATTAGCAATTTGGGTCCTTACTAGGGCTTTTCCAAGTGAGCAGAGCAAGGAACATTCCATCTTCATCAAACAGACGGAAACCCAGAAACTTGGGGAGGATAAGGGACTTACTTGAGGCAACACAGAATAAGTGGCAGAGCCATGACAAGGACTCAGGTCTACGTGATTCTTTGTTCCTCCCTCTGCTTCTCTAACTGCTGCCAATAATGTCTCTTGAGAACACGAAAGCATTTGGAAACTGTCAAACACCAGCTAAATATGAGGAACAGCAGTTTCCTGACATTCTTTAAGAATCTCTCCTTGGACCTTCAAAAAATCCCAAATTTACAAACACTATCATAGCATATAATTTTCACTATACAGTGCAATAAAGCATACCTGCATATTTGCAATGGTCTACTTCCAAACCTTAATGATTATATAAACACCATAATAAAGCCAGTTTTCACCCTGGTTGGAGCACTCAAACACTTCTGCTAATTGCCTTTTCTCATTTTTATATAGAGCATATGGTGAACTCATTAATGTTGAGGATCTGAGCCACTCCTGAATTGGCTCTTTTATTCTTTAATGTAGTCTAAAGTTCTGTTTTCTAACTAAGGTCATTCATTTTCTTGGACTCTATTTTTTCTTCATCTGCATCCACAGTACTCTTTTCCAGACCATTTCCTGTAGGAGAAAAACTGCACAGTCAAGGGCAAGTAGAGAACAGCAAAGTCACTTTTAAATATGGATGGCAGGCAGTCAGCTAGGCTCACTCACTAGCTAAATGACTCACACCCACACACTGGCTTTGGAACCTATGAAATGAAAATATATGCTTCACAGAATTTCATGTCATGGGCCTTAGAGTCCAGATCTAGGCTGTTAATTCTTTAAATGCCAGAAGTCCACTGATGGTTATGATTATTTTCTATTAGGAGAGGGATACAAAATAAATAAGTCATGGTGGGTGACATAAGATCAAATGCTATCACCTCCAATATTAGTGCTGCCAAATCTCTCTAATCTTTGGCTGATGGCCAACTTATTTCACATAATATTTGATTACTGAAAATTTCCACACAAACATGCTGGATTTTCTTAGTATTTCTCCCAGAGCTCCGTATGAACTGTAGTGGAGTTGAGGAGATGAGGAGTGAAATGACAGACCCACCCTAAGCAACCCTTCAACCAATTGGGTGGGCTAGTGAAGCTTTAGGAGGGAGGCCATATAAATCAGAGTGGCTCTCTGTGGATGCATAGGGTAATTGGACATGTGGGCCACAGGCTCCCTTAGGGCCTGGAGGAAGAGGCAGCCAAGCTCATGGCAAAGTGAGTGGGAGAAATAGTAAACTCCTATCATCAAGTTTGCACCCAGCCATTGTATAGCTACAGTTGCTTCAGCATGCACCTACTGGAATGGAAAAGCTCAACTGCCTGGGACAGACCCTCCAAGAGTAGAGGGGTAGGAAGGAGGCCCTCACCCACAAGCAGTCACCTACTCTCTTTCTTTCCCCTCATGTAAAGTTTCAGGTAATGGCTGTCCTAATAGCTCCCCTAAAAGCCCTATAGGTGCAACCATTCGATGCACCAGCCTGGACTGGGTTAATTTCATTCTTCATCCCTGATCCAAAAAAGCCTACAACTCATGCATCCTGCTCCCCAGCTGTACTCGTGACCCTGTCATTGCTCAGAGAATCCACAATTTGGGCCAAGGTCATGAGCAGCTTAGAGTGGCTCTAAGGTTGCAATCTCAGTCCAGTCATGGGGCTGAGTCCTGTAGCTGACTTGGCAAAGGGTTCATAGTTTGGCTGGTAAATGTGATTTTTTTTCTTTCACAGGACTTTCAGTGACCATACTTTCATGCCTACCTACTGCCTGTACATAACTGTCAGGTTTACTTCCTTAATGACTGGGCATAGAATATGTTCTCCCAGAGGATTTTCTTTTCTGTTCTGATAGGGCATTTTAAGTGTACAATTATGGTAGCACTAGCTTCCATTATTAACAGAGACCTAGGCTATTTTTAGCACAGTATTGTTTATCTTGGTGCTGGACTGCTGATCACAGGCCCAAGCTGAGCAGAGTGGGTACCCTACATGCATACGAGACCTGACAATTAAGTTCGCGACCTTGTGGCACCGATGTTGCTAACCTTTTTTTATCAGGGATATCAGAGGGATTATTCATTATGAATTTGTACCAACTGGACAAACAGTTAACCAAGTTTACTATTTGGAAGTGCTGAAAAGGCTGTGTGAAAAAGTTAGGTGACCTGAACTTTTCACCAACAATTCATGGCTCTTGCATCACGACAAGGCACCAGCTCACACGACACTGTCTGTGAGGGAGTTTTTAGCCAGTAAACAAATAACTGGAACAAATAACAGTAAACAAATAAATTGGAACACCCTCCCTACTCACCTGATCTGGCCCCCAATGACTTCCTTCTTTACCCAAAGATAAAGGAAATATTGAAAGGAAGACATTTTGATGGCATTCAGGACATCAAGGGTAATATGACAACAGCTCTGATGGCCATTCCAGAAAAAGAGTTCCAAAATTGCTTTGAAGGGTGGACTAGGCACTGGAGTTGGTGCATAGCTTCCCAAAGTGAGTACTTTGAAGGTGACCATAGTGATATTCAGCAATGAGGTGTGTAGCACTTTTTCTAGGATGAGTTCGCGAACTTAATAGTCTGACCTCGTACGTGCATGTGTGCATGTTTGTACATGTGTACATTGGGATTGGGAGAGAGAATTATTATGAATTCAGAGCCCAATTTACATGTCATGGTACCAACAAATGGCACCTACAACAATTATTTTTAGAGGTCTAGGCGCACAGTTATGAGCATGTTATGACTCTTCTTCAACAGATTCTGTAAGGTTGACAATAATTACTGAATGGGGCGAAGTTCTCCCTGCCCCCGCCATGAAAACATCTACTAGTCCCTTAGCTTTGGAAATCACTAGGATCCCATGATCCTAGACATAGTACAGGAGCTACCAGAGCCAGCAGTACAAATGTTTTGCTGGGAAGGAGCCCCAAAGAGACTCAGCCTTCTGAATGTGCCAGCAACAGTAATGCCTGTGAGGAAAACAGAGGGTCATAATGATAATATTTACTTTGAAGCTGCTCAGGATTCCAGGCACAACTGGGTTCTGTTGAACTTGGAGAAAAAAAAAAAACATACAAGAGAAGCAGGATTGAGGCTCACTGAAGGAGAAGGGGACGGCCAGCTAGTATTCTATCAAGGTCAGTGGTCGATTGGGAAAGGCAGCTACTCACTTGTCTAGACAGGCTGCCAGCAGTGGTGTGCTTGTCAATGTCTCACAATCCGATGTCAGGAGAAAACTTGCCATGGTTTGCAGCACTTGCTGATTTCTGTGATGTCGTTATTCCCACAATAGCTGGTTTTTAGCTGCCAACTTGAGGCTGGTCAGAGCAAGGTCACAGAGCTAGGCATGACCGGTCCCTGTCCATAGTCTCCCTTGGCCAACTGGAGTTTCTAAGCAGTTTCCTTTTGGATACCTCCCTCTTGAACTCAGAGATGTTTCTCTTGCTTTATTCCAACATTTGGAGCTGGAAGAGACTTTAGCTCCATGTGACTTGTGAGCTCTATGCAAACAGGGATTGGGGCTGTCTTGTTAATTGCTGTATCCCTGGCCCCTAAAACTATGCCTGGCTCCTATTAGAGGCTTTGTAAATCTTTGTCTAATGATCAAATGAAGCAACATATCATGCCTATGGGATGCACTAGAGCATATTGGTTATAAGCATGGGTTATAAGCATAAGCAATGTCAGACTGCCTCGATTCACATGCTGCTGGCTCTGCCACTTACTACTTTATGACCCTGGACCAGTTACTTTGTCCATATTTTATCGATGAGGAAGGTAAGTTGCAGAGAGGTTGAGAACTGGGGCAAATTCACACAGCTGGGAAGTGGCTTGGTTAACCCACTTGTAAATTAAGGACAAATAATAGTAGCTACCTCATAAGTTTATTTTAGGGGAATAAATAAGGAAATATGAAGTATTTATGAGCAGTGCCTAGCATATAGTAAGTACTCCATAAATGATAGCTATTATTATTACTACTATAATCTGCTCGTTTTATGGAAAAGGAGACTGGGGCCCAGAGAGAGAAAAGGGCTCAACTGAGGTCACACAGCCATTTAGTGATAACCTGGCTGGGACTCTGCATTTCATCATTGGCAAGGACTTAATTGCTCAAGGTGCCAGAAGATACAAATATTAACATCAGATGAGGAAAAAGGCTAAGCTTTTCTTTATTACAGTGGTTTTTGACTCGGGATACAAAGATCAACATCAGACTATCCCAGGGAGTATAGTTTGAAAAAAAAGTATATTTCATAGTACGTATTTTAAATCATAATTCTTTTTTTTTTTTTTAAATCCATTGTTTCCAGAATACTATCTACATTAAGCACAGCGAGATGAAATCCTCTTGGATGGTGGCAGTGACTTAAAAAGGGTTAAGAAACCCTGCTGTCCATTATGAGGAGGGAGGAGGAAAGATAAATTGACCCCTTGGAACTCCTCAGATTTCCTGCTGGAATCTAATTTCCAAGTCCCCACCTTCTTGCTGACCTGATCAGAGTTAGGCCACATGTGTGTCCCTGCCCCCCACTGCCCACTCAATGCTGGGTCCAGGGCAGCGTGGGAATGAACAGCATCCTAGGCTCAGGTTAAGCCTGTGCCAGCCGTTGAGAGGGCCCACCCGACCCCCCACCCCAGGCTCCACATTAATGGAAAGCTGGAACAGGAATACTCAACAGCCATAGGACGAACTCACCTGATTTTCTGCCCTCTTCTCATGTTGCATTTATCATGATTCCTTAGACACATGCGGGTCCTTTTCTTCCAGTCATTTGTCATTGGGCATCTAATTTTCACAGCCCATTTGTGCTGGCAGGCATTCAGGTGGTCATTTTCCCTGCTGCCCCTCCCTGCTTCCCTGCCCTGCCTGCTGGCCTCCATTTCTCCAGCTGTGCAAACAAGGTGGGCCCCTCACTCTGTAGTTCTGCTCCTGAGACCTGTGTGAGTCTCGAGTCGGCAATACAGGAAGCTGCCCCCTCCCCTGCTCACTGAGAACCCTTAGGATCAGTGAACCAGAGAGCCAGCTCTGGGTGGTGGAGAGGCAGGGCCCATCACTCTCTAGCAGCTGTCAGGCATTCACAAAGACCTCATGGAACAGAAGAGGGGGTGGAGGTGGAGATATACACAAGGAATTCATTTGGCACATACAGACAGGCTGAAATGTAGCTTGAACCTCAGTACCCAGAGGGAGGGTGAGTTAGGGTAGAGGAGACACCTTTGTGTTCCAGCCCCAGAGATGCTGGCCCAGTTTGCAGTTAGCTGCACCTCTACCTTGGGCAGGGAGGGGGTGATACATTCCATTGCTTGGCCAAGTCTGTCACCTCCCCTTGCAAAGGCCTCACCTCACCAAATTTTTCTTGAGATCCAAATACTTCCTGTTCCTTTAGGGAGGAACAAAGGGGCTTCTTCTGGGAGAATCTTTGCTGTTAATAGGTGTAGCAGACCCGGGCTGGAAACATGATCTGTGTGAGGAGCCGTGTCTCTGCACTCTGGCAATCAACCCCATTAGTCAGACCTGGCTACAAAATTGGGCTGGGGGGCTGGGGAGTTAGGCTGAATTGAATGTTTTCCTTGTTCTCTCTCTCTTTCACCAATCTCTCCACACGCAGAAGCTCTCATCATCAACAGATACCTTAAAAAACACCTTCTGTATTCAGAGCTCATTTTTCGGGAGAAAAGAGGCGTGGAAGATACAAAGCTAGACGTGCCCAGATAGACCATTTGCAGTTATGCATTGTGCAGCTCTGACTCTAGCCTTGGACCGCTTTGCTGATACATACTGTCGGTCACAAGGGGGCATTTACTTGGCCAGGATTTGCCTAGTGCAAACCCACTCCTGCCTGTGTAGACAGTCAATGCTCACATCTCAAGGTTTGGAAGGGGAGAGGGGAGAAGAGGAGTGATAAGCAGAATGACAAGGTAGTCTAGGTATTCAAAGGGAAGTCCACGGTAATTGACAACTGAATCTTGTATTCCTGAATCACTTGGGATGGGGGCCCAAATACAGTCTGGATCCATAGAGATTATAAGCAGCTGAAGGGCTCAGCCCAGTTTGTGGGCTCACATCAGATGCTGAACTTCCGTGCCACCAGTTTCCCTCCAATGTTCTCATTCCCAGAAGACTCCTTGGCTCATGGCAGTGCCTTGACATCCCTTGGGTCTTCCAGGAATAACTTTAAAAAACCTTCACCAGTCCCCCACAACGCTTACCCCACTTGTCTCCTTGGTGTGAAAGTCAAGACTTTTGAAATTCCAATGGTTTAATTTATTAGTATCATGCAGCATATTAGTTAAACAAACAAATGACTGGTTTGTTTGAAATTTAAAGGGAAGAATAATTTGTGGTCTGCTACATTCTCTCCCTATTAGCTGAAAATGGTCTCATTGACAGCTCAACCCCCTGGGAGGAGCAGCTGAGGGATGCACAGTCTTCTCCCCACTGGGACACACATCTGGGCATCTGCAGAGCACTGTGTGGGCCAGACAGGGAGGTGATGTGGGTACTGAGAGAAAATTTATTTGATGAAGGACTGCTGTCCCTTTCTTTTAAAATGTAAAATAAGCTTTTAATTTTTATTACAAAAGCTATACACATTCCTTGTAGAAAATTTGGAAAATGCAGAAAAGCATACAGCAAGAAATGAAAACTATATAACCCCACCACCCAGGCCTAACCATTGGTAAGAGTATATTGTATTTTCTTCCACTCTTTTTCTAGGCACAACTCTACCTCTTCATCACTGCCTATAACATAGTTTCTTTTTCTAACTATAAAAACAATGCATACTCAATTTTCTAATAAAAAATATGAGGAATAGAAGGAAAATTACCCCAATTCCATTATTCTGAGATGACTACCGCTAATATGTTGGTGTGGTTCCTTTCAGTTTTTTTTTCACTTAACTGAGATCAAACAGTCCATGTAGTTCTATATGCTTTTCACTTAGTGTCTTGTTGTGTACACTTTCCCATGTCAATGAATATGCATCCAAAACATGATGTGGAATGGCTTCACATTCATCGTGTGAACGGACCGTAATTTATCATTTTGCTTTTCAGGAGAGACAGGTTTGGGCAAGTCCACCCTCATGGACACCCTGTTCAACACCAAATTCGAAGGGGAGCCAGCCACCCACACACAGCCAGGTGTCCAGCTTCGGTCCAGTACCTATGACCTCCAAGAGAGCAACGTGGGTCTAAAACTCACAATTGTTAGCACAGTGGGGTTTGGGGACCAGATCAACAAGGAGGACAGGTAAGGAAGGGGATGGAGTGGGGAGGCTGGTGGGAAGCCACGGGGAAGGGCTCACAACAAGAGTTTTGGAGAGACCGCAGATGTCATGGTCCTGCCTGGCTCTCCTCTCAGAATGGTGTGGGCAAGCAGCAGATACCTCACAAGCACCATCTCTACCCAGGGTCCCTGTCTAGAGCAACTGTTCTTCACATGCTTTGCCAAAAGAAGAGTGTCTTTACCGTATACATGGTTGAGGTTTCCATTTGGCAGGCATTTATTGAGCTCCTACCTTGTGTCTGGTACTGCTGTACTCTAACAATCTGAAAAGGAATAACTTTGTCTCTGCCCTTGAAGCCCTCACCGGGAAGACTGGTTTTAAACAAATTAGTTCCATTGAGTGTGATATGCTCTGTAAAGGACAGGGTACAAAGAAGTAAAGGACAAATTACAATGAGAACATGAAGGAGAGAGCAGTCATTTCCATATGGGGAGGTCAAGAAACCTTCACAGAGGAGGTGTCCCCTGAGCTGGTCCTTGAAGGATGAGCTATTTTGCTAGACAGACAGGGCAGGGAAAGAAGGGCATTCCAGGCAGGGGTAACTGCTTGGACAAAGGCAAAGAGATGTGGAACATTATGGCGTATTCTAGGGAACTTCAGCTTGCTCTGTTTGGCCAGACCAGAGGCAGAGTTACTGCGAAGCTAATGAAATGAAACTTAAGCTTCAGGGCCCTCACCTACACAGGCCCCTTCCAAGGCCTAATTTTTAGTCATAATGTTGTATTATCTTTCTTGGGACCCTTCAAATCATATAAGCTCCACAAAACCTGAGTCAGTCCCTGAGCGAGTGGTTGGAATGAGCTGGGGGAAAAGTAAGGGAGATGAGCCTGAAAAGGTAGCAGGAACCAGCTCCTGGAGGGATTTATAAAACATGCAGATGTGGAACCACTGAAAAGTTTTAAGAAGTAGAATGATGTCGTCTGATTGGCCTTTGAAGAAGGTTCTTTGAGATAGACTAGAGAGCAAGAAGAACAATTAGGAGACGATTGGACCAATCGGATCAAGGCCAGAGGTAAATCAAGTGCTGAGATAAGGACAAGGAGAGAGAATTGATCAATATTGAGTAGATAGAATCAACAGGACTTAGAGTGGGGTTGTGGAGGCAAAAAAGAATCTAGATTTCTGGCTTTGGAGAGTAGACAAATGGTAAGAGAGGTAACACAAGAGAACCAGCTTTTAAAGGAAATCAGTTGTTTTAGACATATTGAGTTTGAGCTGTCTATGGGCCTTCAAGAGACATGATGACCTTCAATGGTAGGCAGCTGAATATACAACACAAAGGTTAGAGGTCAAAAGAGGGTCTGGGCTAGAAATAGAGATTTGTGTTATCAAGGTATGGGTGATCTCTACCAACTGTGGACACATGTAAGATCACCCAAGGATCAGAGTTGAGCAAGATAAACACTGGGCTAAAGACAAAATCCTTGAGGTGTTAAGTCAGCAGATGGAGAAAAAGACATCCTGAAAAGCAAAGGAACAGAAATAAGTAGAGAGGTCGGAGGAGGTCTGGGGTATTTAAGAATGGTGAGTGAATGAGGGGTGGGGAGAACTCAGAGATGAGGATGTGATGAAGGCTGGGGCCAGGGAAAGCGTGGGGTCAGATACCATCTGCATTTAACTAGAAGTTACAGGGTTATCACAAGCACTCCTCCCAGAAAAGGCCATTCATCATTTTGAGCAGTGTCTGCTCATTCTTTGAGGATTCTCTTGCTTCTTAGATGAAGTGTATCACAAGTTCTCCTATTTCTTCCTTGAAGTTACAACAGCTACACCCATTTTCTTATAATTAATAAATATATTTAGCTTCTTAATAATTGAACAGATTTCTGTTTTCTATTTGAAATTCTAAACAAAGGACAGCTCTGTTTTTTATAGGCTTGCTTTTTGTGCTAATCTTATTTGGTTGAGAATAAATTAGACCCTGGGGAAAGGGGATATTTGGGTCACGATGTGAGTGCTTAATCTCAGCTGCAGATTGCTCAGGATTCTCTCAGTTAAATTTCTCACAGTTCTTAGTAACATACATTCAGCATATTTAACAATGGAAAACCCCTTGATGATGGTTTGGGAGGACTGAACTGATATGGCCCCTTAGAGGCTAATCTACTTCCATTATATTTGTAAGATCCTTATTGTTTTCCCTGATTATAAATATGATACATACTCATACAAAATCAAATATGGTAGTCCTCCTTGTCCATGTTTTTGCTTTCCATAGTTTCATTTACCTGCAGTCAACGCAGTTTGAAAATATTAAATAGAAAATTCCAGAAATAAACAATTTATAAGTTTTAAATTGCACACGGTTCTGAGTAGCGTCACAAAATCTTGCATCATCCCTGTCTGTCCTGCCCAGGATGTGAATAATCCCTTTGTCCCATATATCCATGCTGTATATACCACCCTCCTGATAGTCACTTAGTAGTCATGTTGGTGATCAAAACGGCTATCACAGTATCACACTGCTCATGTTCGAGTAACCCTTATTTTACTTAATAATCATCCCAAAACACAAGAGTAGTAATGCTGGCAATTTGGATATTCCAAAAAGAAGCTATAAAGTGCTTCCTTTAAGTGAAACGATGAGTACAGTACATACAGTACAGTAAGATATTTTGAGAGAGGGAGAGAGAGAGATCACATTCACATAACTTTTATTACAGTATATTGTTATAATTGTTTTATCTTATTATTGTTGTTCATCTCTTTCTGTGCCTCATTTATAAATTAAACTCTATCACAGATATGTATGTATAGGAAAAAACAGTATATATAGGGTTTGGTGCAATCTGTGTTTCCAGGCATCCACTGGGGGTCTTGGAATGTATTTCCCATGGATAAGGGGGGGACTACTGTAATATAAACTTAAATAAGTAGAAATGAAAAGCCTTTCTGAAACTGGGCTGGGAAGCAGAGGTGAAGTAATAAAATAAAAAGCAGTGATTTCTCCATACTGACAGGGCCATTTGGGCATAGATATATCAGGACAGCTGCATGGAAACAGCATCAGAGTGCCTGCTTTACCCAGGGTGCATGGATAGACAGAGCAGTGATGAAAGCCATATCTTGGGGAAAGCCACCATTGAAAAGATGCTGGAGCAAAAGGAACCCAAGAGGGAGACAAGATAGGCTGGAAAGGGGAATGCTTAGGAACTTAGGCTTTGGTCTCAGACAGACCTGGGTTCAAACCCCATCTTGATAATTATTGGTCCAGGGATCTTGGACAAGTGTTTTGTGCCAGTCTCAGCACCAGTGTTGTGGCTGGATTGCCCCTTGTGGTTCTTATTTTGATTGGAAGACACCCTCAGCAAAAACCACCAGGAAACTTTGGGGTAAAAATAGTTTATTATTCACAGGTCCTGTAAAGCAAAAGGTACACTGGCCAAACAGTGAGGTTGCAGGTAGAGAAAGAAAGAACACATGGGCCTGGGGTTCTCCTTTGTTTGGAGTTGAAATTGTGAGGCTAGGGTTTTGTGGGCTCATGTTTTATTCGTGAATTTAAAACATAAGAGCAGGAATTTAAAGTGTGGGAAGAGAAAGAAACTAGAAGTCTAAAAGGTCAGTTACGGAAATCAACAAAAATCTCTAAAACAAAGGAGCTTCCCCTGGGGGTGGGGGCATCCTGGCTCTTTATCTTTCTGTGGCTGGTCTTTGAAGTGGATGCCTCTTTGAAGTAGATGCCTCAGCAATCAAAGCTTAAGTCAGGCCCTTGCATTACGAAGAAGAAAAACCAACTGTCTGGGCTTACATTACAACACACTTAAATTCTCTGTGCCTCAATTTTCTCACCTATAAAGTGGAGATGGTAATAGTACTATCGACCCTAGCGGGTTGTGGTGAGTCATACTTTACATGTATGGCATATGAAACACTTAGTGCCTGGCACACTTAAGTAACTAATGAACAGAAGATATTGTTATGATCATAACTTTTATTGATAAAGAATCAAGGGAGAGTTGTATCACATATGGGAGAAAATGATGAATAGTATCCAGGAAGATAAGACCTGAAAAAATATCCATTGGGTTTGGCAACATGAAGGTCATTGACACATTTAAGAATAATTCCAGGGACATAGTGGGTCGAAGCTGGATTGCCGTGAATGAATGGGAGATAAAGAAGTAAAAGCATCAGAATACCGAAAAAACACACACAATAGAACAGAGAAGTGAGTCCAAGATCAAACTCATGTTTACATGGGAACTTAGCATAACTAAGTCAACAGGGAAAGAATGGACTTTCAAGAACATGTGCTGGGAAAATATGCCATCCATTAGGAAAAAATAAGATGAGACCCTCTGACACAAACGGTGACCAAAAAATAGATTCCAGTTGGATTAAAAACAAATTCTAGCACAAGAGCCCATAGGGGCCAAGCCTCATTTGAGTGATCAACCCACACGCAACAGATCATCCACTGCGGGCAGAGCCAAGACTCACAATTAGTCAGCCTAGGAGTCACTCCCACCTACTGACAAGCCAAAATCAATTAAAGATCAACTTTAACAGGACAATACACAGAAAACAACGGTTACCTTTGGAGCACACGCACAGGAGAACAGGCAAGTGGTGCAAGTCAAATATAAAGGACACATACTACATGACACATACTAAAAGATCACCCATAAAAAACCAAGAACCCCAGGTGATCTACCTAATCCATCGAAGCAAACACAGAGAGTCAGCCAGAATGGGGAAACAAAGAAACATGTCCCAAATAAAAGAACAGAAGAAACCTCCAGAATTGGAACCAAATGAAATAGAGGTAACCAACCTATCAGAGACAGAGTTCAGAACACTGATGATAAGAATGTTTAAGGAGCTTAGTGATGACATAAAGAAGGATAGAGAAATCATAATGAACAACCAGTTAGAACTAAAGAATACAATAACTGAAATAAAGAACACACTTGAAGGAATTACCAGCAGGTTAAATGAGGCAGAGGATCGAATCAGCGACTTAGAAGACAAGTTAGCAGAGATCACCCAAACGGAACAACAAAAAGAAAAAAGAATAAAAAACAATGAAAATGGTTTAAGAGACATCTGGGATAATATCAAGTGCAATAACATGCGCATCATAGGAATACCAGAAGGTGAAGAGAGGGAGCAAGGGATCGAGAACATATTTAAAGTAATAATGACTGAAAACATCCCTAACCTGGTGAAGGAAACTGACATACAAGCCCAGGAAGTACAGAGAGTTCCAACCAGGATGAACCCAAACAGGTCCACACCAAGACAAATTATAGTTAAAATGGCAAAGGTTAAAGACAGAGAGAATCTTAAAACAGCAAGAGAAAGACAGTGGGTTACATGCAAGGGAACGCCTATAAGACTGTCAAATCACTTTTCTACAGATACTTTGCAAGCCAGAAGGGAGTGGCAGGAGGTACTCAAAGTGGTGAAAAACAAAGGCCTACAACCTAGATTGCTTTATCCAGCAAGGCTATCATTTAAAATTGAAGGAGAGATAAAGAACTTCCCAGAAAAGAATAAGCTAAAGGAATTCATTACCACCAAGCCAGCATTGCAGGAAATATTAAAAGGGCTTCTGTAAGCAGAAGAAAGATGAAAACAATCTAACTACAAATAAAAAATGGCAATAACTATATACCTATCAATAATCACTTTAAATGTAAATGGATTAAATGCTCCAATCAAAAGACATAGGGTGGCTGAGTGGATAAGAAAGCAAGACCCTTGCATATGCTGTATACAAGAGACTCACCTCAGATCAAAAGACACACACAGGCTGAAAGTGAAGGGTTGGAGTAAGATATTTCATGCAAATGGAAATGAGAAAAAAGCTGGAGTTGCAATACTTATATCTGACAAAATAGACTTTAAAATGAAGAATATATTAAAAGACAAAGATGGGCACTACATAATAATAAAGGGATCGATCCAACAAGAGGACATAACCCTAGTAAACATCTATGCACCCAACATAGGAGCACCTAAATATATAAAACAGATATTGACTGACATAAAGACAGAGATCAACAGTAACACTATCATAGTAGGGGACTTCAACACACCTCTGACAACAAGGGACAGGTCTTCCAGACAGAAAATCAATATGGAAACAATGGCCTTAAATGACACATTGGACCAGTTGGATTTAATCGATATTTTCAGAGCATTTCACCCCAAAGCTGCAGAATACATGTTCTTCTCAAGCACACATGGAACATTTTCCAAGATAGACCACATGTTAGGCCACAAAACAAGTCTTGATAAATTTAAGAAAATTGAAATCATATCATTTGTCTTCTCTGACCACAGTGCTATGAAATTAGAAATCAACTACAGGAAAAAAAAACTGGAAGACACACAAATACATGGAGGCTGAATAACATGTTACTAAATAATGAGTGGGTGAACCATGAGGTCAAGGAAGAAATTAAAATCTATCTCAAGACAAACGAAAATGAAAACATGATGACCCAAAATCTATGGGATGCAGGGAAAGCAGTCCTAAGAGGGAAATACATAGCAATGTAGGCCTACCTAAAGAAACAAGAAAAATCACACATCAACAGTTTATTCTTACACTTAAGGAATCTGGAAAAAGAGGAGCAAGATAAGCCCAAAGGGAGCACAAGGAAGGAGATAATAAAGATTAGAGCAGAAATAAATGAAATCGAGACCAAAAAAAAAAATAAAAAAAAAAATACAAAAGATCAATGACTCCAAGAGCTGGATTTTAAATAAGATAAACAAAATCGACAAATCTTTAGCCAGACTCATCAAAGAAAAAAAAGAGAGAGAGGACCCAAATTAATAAAATCAGAAATGAAAGAGAAGTGACAACAGACACCACAGAAATTTTTTTTTAAATTAAGAAATTACTATGAGCAACTATATGCCAACAAATTAGACAATCTGGAAGAGATGGACAATTTTCTAGAAGCATACAACCTCCAAAGGCTAACTCAAGAAGAAACAGAAAACCTGAATAGACTGACTACCACCAGGGAAATTGAATCAGTAATCAACAAGCTCCCAACAAACAAAAGCCCTGGACCAGATAGCTTTACAGGTGAATTTTACAAAACATTCAAAAAAGAATTATCACCTATTCTCCTCAAACTATTCCAAAAAATCCAGAAGGAGGGAAGGCTCCCAAACACTTTTTATGAGGCCACTATCACCCTGATCCCAAAATCAGACAAAGACATTACAAAAAAAGAAAACTACAGGCCGATATCCCTAATGAACATAGATGCAAAAATCCTCAACAAAATATTAGTGAACAGAATTCAGCAATACATTAAAAAGATCATACACCATGATCAAGTGGGATTCATTTCTGGTATGCAAGGGTGGTTCAACATCCACAAATCAATTAATGTGATACACCACATTAACAAAATGAAAAATAAAAACCATATGATCATATTAATATATACAGAAAAGCATTTGACAAAATCCAGCAGCCATTTAGAATAAAAACTCTTTAGAAAGTGGGAATAGAGGGACCATATCTCAACATAATAAAGGCCATATATGATAAACCCACAGCTAACATCATACTCAATGGGGAAAAGCTAAAACCATTCCCCTTAAGATCAGGAACAAGGCAAGGTTGCCCACTTTCTCCACTTCTATTCAACATAGTGCTGGAAGTTCTAGCCACAGCAATCAGACAAGAAAAAGAAATAAAAGGCATCCAAATTGGTAAGGAGGAAGTAAAATTGTCATTATATGCAGATGACATGATACTATATAGAGAACCCTAAAGACTCCACCAAAAAACTATTAGAACTGATAAATGAATTTAGTAAAGTAGCAGGATACAAAATTAATATTCAGAAATCAGTTGCATTTGTATATACCAATAATAAAATATCAGAAGGAGAAATTAAGAAAACAATCCCATTTACAATTGCTTCAAAGACTATAAAATACCTGGGAATAAATTTAACCAAAGAAGTAAAAGATCTGTACTCAGAAAATTATAAGACACTGAAGAGAGAAATTAAAGAAGATACAAATAGATGGAAACACATACCATGCTCATGGATAGGAAGAATTAATATAGTTAAAATGTCCATACTGCCTAAGGCAATATACAGATTCAACGCAATTCCTATCAAACTACCAAGGACATTTTTCACAGAAATAGAACATATAATCCTAAAATTTATATGGAACCATAAAAGACCCCAGATAGCCTTGGCAATCTTGAGAAATAAGAACAAAGTGGGAGGTATCATGATACCTGACATCAAATTATACTACAAGGCTACAGTAATCAAAACAGCATGGTACTGGCATAAAAACAGACACATAGATCAATGGAACAGAATAGAGAGCCCAGAAATAAATCCATGCCTATATGGTCATTTAATCTATGACAATGGAAGCAAGAATTTACAGTGGGGTAAAGACAGTCTATTCAATAAATGGTGCTGGGAAACCTGGACAGACACATGCAAAAAAATGAAGCTGGACCACCTCCTTACACCATATACAAGAATAAATTCAAAATGGATTAAAGACTTAAATGTAAGATCTGAAACCATAAAATTCCTAGAAGCAAATATAGGAAGAAACTTTACAGACATTACCCGGAGTAAGATTTTTACTGATATATCTCCTCGGGCAAGGGAAGTAAGAGAAAAAATAAACATGTGGGATTACATCAAACTAAAAATTTCTTCACAGCAAAGGAAACCATCAATAAAACAAAAAGGATCCTACTGAATGGGAGAAGATATTTGCCAATGATATATCTGATAAGGGTTAATATCCCAAATTTATAAAAACTCACTCAACTCAACTCCAAAAAACAAACAACCCAATTAAAAAATGGGCAGAGGACATGAAGAGACATTTTTCTAAAGAGGACATACAGATGGCAAACAGACATATGAAAAATGCTCAACCTCACTAATCATTAGAGAAATGCAAATAAAAACCACAATGAGATACCACCTCACCCCAGTCAAAATGGCTATCATCAATAAATCAACAAACAACAAGTGCTGGCGAGGATGTGGAGAAAAGGGAACCTTGTGCACTGTTGGTGGGATTGCAGATTGGTGCAGCCACTATGGAAAACAGTATGGAGGTATCTCAAAAATCTGAAAATGGAACTACCTTATGACCCAGCAATTCCACTCCTAGGTATCTATCCGGAGAAATCTAAAACTCTAAATCGAAAAAATGTATGCACCCCTATGTTTATTGCAGCTCTATACACAATAACCAAGATGTTGGAACAACCGAAATGCCCATTGGTAGATGACTGGATTACAAAACTGTGGTACATTTATGCAATGGAGTGTTACACAGCCATAAAGAAGCATGAAATCTTACCATTTGCAACAATATGGATGGACCTAGAGAACATTATGTTAAGTGAAATAAGTCAGACAGAGAAAGACAAATACCATATGATCTCACTTATATGTGGAATCTAAAGAAAAGAATAAATGAATGAACTAATCAGAAACAGTCTCAGAGACATAGAGGAAAAACTGAGGGTTGCTAGATGGGAGGGGGGTGGGGATAAGGGGGAAGGTGAGGGGATTAGAAAGCACAATCGGTAACCACAAGATTGCCACGGGGATATGAAAGTCAATTTGGGGAATGTAATCAATAATGTTGTAAAGATTTTGTAGGGTATCCGATGGACACTTGTCTCATTAGGGAGACCACCTCAGGGATGATGTAGATGCCTGATCACTGCACTGTACACCTGAAGCTGAAGCTGAACAATAATGAATGTCAACTATAATTTTATATGTATATATAGTTACAAGAAGTGGAGTACAGCATTAGGAATAGAGACAGTGGAAATGTAATGGCTGTATGTGATGTCAGAGGGGTAGTAGATTGGGGAGGGGGATTATCACTTTGTGAGGGATATAAGTGATAAATGTCTAACTACTACATTGTTTTGTACACCTGAAACTAATGAAAAAAAACAATTTGTAAAAATATATGGAGAAAAATAACTTTTGGGATAGAGAATGCTTTTCTAATTGTGTCAGAAAATCCAAAAATCCTAGAAGAAAAGACTGACATTCAAATTCATTACAACAAAAAAACCCTTTATATATTGAAAGACACCATAAACAAAACTGAAAACAAACTGAAGATGGGAAGAAAATATTTGCAACCTATATAACAAACAAAGCCCTTTTCTAAAATGTAAAAAGAACTTCTACAATTCAATGAGAAATAAAGAAGGAATTGACCGGGGGGAAATATAAATGGCCAATCAAAATATGGAACGATGCTCATTCAACATCACCAATAATTAGGGAAATGCAAAATGAAACACAAATATATTTTTATTCATTAGATTTGCAAAAATAAAAATACAATATCCACTAACACCTGGTAATTTCATTCATGATTCTGCGAGTATAAATTGATGCGGATTTTTTTAGAGAGCAAATTTGGCAGGATCTATTAAAATTTGAAATGTGACCAGCATTTCCACTCTTAGGTATATAGCATAGAGAATCAGTTGCATGTATTCATGAAAAGCATACAGAAAGGATGCTCACTGTAGCATTCATTATGGAATAAAACTTTTTTTTTTTAAAACAGTCTAAATTTCTACCAATAGAGCGACTAAATGAGCTATGGTACAACCATATTATAGAATTCTACTTGGCAGTTTAAAAAAAAATGAAGTAGATCTATATGTACTCACGTGGAGATGTTAAGTGAAAAAAGAAGTTACAGGTTGATTTACAAATCATGATGCCGTTTACATAAATCTGCCCCTTCCCGATAAAACAACAGACCTCTCTCTCTCTCTCTCTCTCTCTCTCTCTCTCTCTCTCTCTCTCTCTCTCCTTCTCTGAATATAAATGCACAGAAAAAGTTCTGCATGGATAATCAACAATCTGAAAATAGTTATCTCTGAGGAGAGGAGCATGAGTATATGTATTGCTCATATAATTAAAAATTTAAAAAGTGGAAAAATTTAAAGGAAGCAGATAGAGTGGGTGGTGACTGCTCATTTAAAAAAGCTTTTCTGAACTGGGGAAAAGAGATAAAGTAGTGTCCAGAGGGAGGCAAGGAGGTCAGGGGTGATAGAGATGATAAAGGCTTGAACAGCAGCAGAAGCCTTAGAGGATAGAAAGGAGAGGGCAGATGTGAGAAAAAGGATCCACGAGAATTAATAACCAAATCGATGTGGGGGACCTAGTTCAGTTTATAAAATACTAAATGTCAACTGTGTGCTAGGTACAGTGTAAAGTTCCAGGGATACTAAGAAACAAGGCACAGTCTTTAGTTATGGAGCTCACAGTTTAGTGCAGGAGACAAATAATGTATACAAATTCTACATAAGGTGAAGTACAATAACAGGTATGTGGGGATGGGAAGAGTAGCAATCAGTAAGTCTGGTGGTGGGAGTGTAAGTTGGAGGTTGCTGAGAGGGAAGAGGAGGTGATCAGGAATGGCTGTACTAAGTCTTGAAGTCTTATAGGATGAATTCAAGTCAACTGGCATATAATAGGTATTCAGTACAAATTTGTTGAATGAACAAGTGAATGAATGATATATACATTGATGGGAAAAATAAAATACTAAAGAGAATACCTCTAAATTTTTATCATTGAAAACCAAATGTATCCAATCAATGTGTTGATAAGTAGGATGCTGGTGAAGGTAGAAAACATCTATAATGTGTTGAACAGTGAATGATAAGTATATTTAAAAAAAAAAAAGAGTACATTATTCTTTCAAAAAATCTCCATCCTTCCATTAAATATCGAGCACTAATACGGTAGGCCCTGTGGTAGGTGCAAAAGACAAACTTGACTGTTAAGGGAAGAAAAGGCATAGGGTAGTATTTGGGAAGAAATGTATCATTGAGGAAAAATTTTTTTTTTAGATGAGGGAAGACTTAAGCATGTGTATAGATTGAGAGGAAGGAGTCAGTAAGAGGTAAGGAGCTGTTAGATGAAGCAAGGTTTTCAAAGAGCCTGAAAGAATGAGATCAATTGCACAGGGGTGATGGACCTTGAACAGGATGAAGGACCCTTCATCCTCAGAAACTAGAGAGAAACAGGGAAGAATTGATTCATTTTTAAAGGGGAGGGAGTGAGGCAGGAAGTTGGGGTAGTGTGAGCCTGGTGGCCTTGATTATATTGGTAAAGTAGGAGGCCGACCATCTTGTCAGAGTGAAAGGGTCATGAGTAAGTTTTGTAGCTTGAGGAAAGTACTAAAAGTTTGGAATGGTCAGTGAAGGCAATGGGAAGGGAACCAATCAAAGATGAGTAAAGGGATTGTCATGTTGTTTTAAAGGCCCATACTCATATGGGCCATGGACTTGTAGTGGTGCCAAGACCTATAGTTTTCTGATTGCTTCTAGCCAACTTGAGCAGCAGCAGTGTAGGAACAGAGAGAGCAGATCCTGAAATTCATTCAGCATAGCAGTTTTGCTAGGCAAGTTGGGTAGAAGGCAAGCGTGCAATGTGAATGATGGTGTTGATAAGAGTGGTCCAGGTAATCAATTATGGGGTTCAGCCTGGGATGAGAAGGAGATGAGGCCAGGAAGAGACTGATATCCTGTGAGATAAGGGAGAAGTCAAGATACCAAAAGATTCTATGTAGTGAAAGATCAGGTTTAGGACAACTGAAGGCATAAGAGAGCCGGAAAGGTGTGAGGTGGTCAGGTAGTGGGGTACTAGTGGTAAGGTGTGTAGGTGGCTGAATTAGAGGGAGCTGAAGGTTGTGAAGTTGAGGCTGTCAAGGAATAAAGAGGCTGAAGGTTTGATGGGTTGTCCACAGCACATTGCCGTCCCCCAGAAGAGGATGGAAGAGGTTTAAAATGAAGAAAGGGCTTTACATGGAGGTAGAGGAGTAACAGTCTAGAAGTGGCACTGAGGAGCTACATGAATGCCCACTCTACTTTCCCCAAGATACACAGGTCATGGGAGAATGAGAAGCCTACACTGAAGAAGGCTGCCAGGTATTGGTGTCCTCAGAGTTGTGGTGTCCTCGGGGGAGAAGGAGGTTTCCATTAGGGTGAAGAGGTAGGCAGGTTCTGAGAGGCAGATGATATAGGCCAGCACTTCTCAAACTTTAACGTTGCACACAAGCCATTGAAGCTCTTAATAAAATGTAGAATCTGTCCCTTTACGTCTGGGTTGGGGACTGGAGAGTCTGCATTTTTAACAAGCTCTGGGGTGATGCTAGTGTTGCTGGTCCAAGGACCACACTCTCCTACTCTGAGTGGCAAAGATGTAGGCAATTTTGTTTATCGTGGTACAGGAGTTTCAGAGGGCACAGTGGAAGAAATGTTATTGAAGGAAGATAGCTGCAGCAGGACAAATCTATGGAGGATAGAGCAGAATAGGGATGAGTGTATAGGGAAGGAGAGGTAACTGGAAGGATGGTGGTAGAGTGAATTAGCTGTTTCACTTTTGGCATTGTTCCAGTAGATCTGACCTTATGTCTTGAGTTTGGCGCCTGAGATGGTGGTGTTCTAGTATAGTGTCTGTGACCAGGCCTTGTGGGTTTCCAGCGGGGAGCTTCTGATGGCTGTGTTGGCATAGGGGACTGGCACATGGGAGATGAAGGAGGCTAGGATGACTTCTTACGTGTCTAGGAAGTGCAGTAGGAAGACGGTGATAAGTGAGGCCATGGGAATAAGTGGGGCCACTCAGGGACAATGTGCATGTAATGTGTAGAAAGACAACAGAATGGTCCAGAATGGAACCTCAGAGACAGGTGAAGAATTTAAGGTAAGGCGAGTGAGAAGGAAGAGTTACAGAGGTAGGATATAATGGTGGCAGTGAAGCCAGAAGACAGTGTTTCAAGAAGGGACTGGTCAACATTATCAAGAAAGATGACAGTTGAAAAGTATTCACTGAGAGGTAAAATTAATATTTTTCTATATGTCTGTTTAGGAAACCCAAGGTAATTAACTGAAAAACAATTCTAGTGAACAATTTCAAAATAAACCTGCAGAAAGCCATAGGCTTTTTATCAACCAACAATAACCAATTAGAAAACATGGAACAGAAGGCCCCCTTCACAGCAAAAAAAACAAACCAAAACAAAACAAAAACGCTTACTATACCCTACCCACAATACCCTATGTGATCTGTCCCCTGCTGCCTCATTTGCTTCATCTCTTATTATTCTTGTTTTTATTGAGGTGAAATTCACATAACATAAAATTAACTATTTTAAAGTGAACAATTCAGTGGCATATAATGCATTCATAATGTTGTGCGACCACCACCTCTATCTAGTTCAAAATATTCTTATCACCCCAAAAGGAAACCCATTAACAAACATCTCCCTATTTCCCCCTCCCCTCAGCCCCTGGTAACCACTATTCTATTTTCTGCCTCTATGAATTTGACTATTCTAGGACTTCAGATATGTGGGCTCATACAATATTTGTCCTTTTGTGTTTGGCTTCTTTCACTTAAGGTGTTTTCAAGTTTCATCCATGTGGCAACATATATCAGAACTTTCTTCCTTTTAATGACTCAGCGATAGTCCACTGGATGGATATTCCACATTTTGTTTATCCAGTTATCAGTTGATGGACATTTGGGTTGCTTTCACCTTTGGCTATTGTGAATAGCTTATTGTTCTTCCTCTTTTCACTAATTCCCGGCTCCTTTGCCCTCTTCCTATTGTTCAAACTTGCCTCATCAGGACCATTACATGTATTATTCCTCTGCCTGAAATGCTCTTCTCCCAGATTCTCCATGGCTCTCTCATTCTCTTTTTTGCAGCTCAAATGTCACCTCAGAGAAGCCTTCCCTGCTCACTATATTTAAAGTAGCTGAACCCTCAGTTACCATTTATCTCATTATCCTATTTTATTGTCTTCATAGTACATATCACTAACTGAAATGAATAAGTAGTGTCTAGAGTACAGGTTTTGTGACTTTGGTCCCTTTAGTAATCTAGTGAGATCTGTAGTCTCATTCTTAGAATAACATTTTTAAATGCCTGAAATACACCAATGACACTAAAGATACAATTAATACCAAAATATTTCAAAATTGTGATTTAATAATCCATGTACTTCTCTATTCTTGAAGTAACACTATCTATATGCAAGTCTAATAACTATCATAATTAGGATGAGTATAAATGTTTTTTTGAGATTTCACAACAACCGTAATAGGAAACAAAAATATCAATGATTTTTATTGGTTATGAAATCTCAGGTATTGCTAAAATTACTGTAGGTTGTTACCTATGTTTGTACCGGAGGAAAATGGTAAACTTCAGTTAGAGCCTGGTGACAAAGATGTGTTTCCTTCCCTGTCCAAGTTCATGGATGCTATGAGTTCTATCCACAGACCCCTTGGAGGTCTGTGGACCCCAGGTTAAGTAAAAGATAAAACAGCAGTGACGAAGAAGGGTAGAACATGTTGGAGCTGGGTTTTGTAGGAGGTGGAAGAGATCACACTAAGCCAGGGAATAACAAGCTAGAAGAAAGCTCCCTCTTTACCCCTTCATGGAACTTTGGTGTGAGAGATACAGAAATTTCCAGGTGAGAAGGATATGAGGGGAACAGTGTCTTTGAAAGTGAGTCAGGTATCACTTAGACGAAGAAAGCATTTGGTGAGGAGGTTGCCTATGGGATTTTGTTTACCATGGACTGGAGTCCAGTGAGCACAACAAAGTAAGGTGGGAGAGATGGCCACTGTGGGAAGATGAGCCATTGGGAGTGGGGGTGGAACCCTTATTGTATTCCAGATACTGAAGAGACAAAGATGAATAAGACAAAGATGAATCACCCATTTAGGATTAGTTTAAAACAAATCTTGTTGGTTGATTGGCTGGTCTAATTCATGCACCTCTCCAGAGACCCTAAGAGCCAGAAGCAGCAGCAGAAAGATAGGTCTAGGGTAGTACTAGATTCAGGGGGGGAAAGCTAATAATATACTCTTTTCCTTCCTCCTTTGATCCCTTTTGTAGAGCAAAATATGAAGTAAAAAAAAAGTTATGTATTGGAGGAAAAAAATGAAGCAGTGCCATGATTAGGTCGTTGAAACCAACCAGTCATCCCAAAATTAATTAGATGAATCTAAGGCTGCATTCCCCCACCATCACTCCTGATTCTTTCGGAACCTTCTAAGGATCTCTGCAACCAATATTCTTTGATGCTTTTACCCTTTAGAACAATGTTTGGATCAGAGGGCTCAAAGGAAGAAAGAAAGGGCTATATTTTTAGACTTTTCTCTGTGGTTCCAGAGGTACCCTGAACCTGGATCTCCTCTGTATGTAGCTCCCAGAATCTAGGATTTTGTGATTCTTTTTCTTAAAGGCTATTTTCCCTTCTCTACTAAGAGGGTTTTTCAAAAAGGCTTAGGTTGGGGGCTGCTGAAGGTAGGAGGCGTTGGTTGGGTCCCACTCCTCCTTTGATCATGTTTCTTTCTGGCAGTGCTATCTGCAAACTCACTGCCCTAGGCTGGATAATGAACCTCTTCTAGCCCGAATGGATGAATGAAGCCCTCCAGATGGAGAGGCAGCAGATGGACAGGGAGATGAGAACAGAGGCGGGGCAGAAGTGAAACTGACCTAGTTAGAGCAGAAAGAGGCTGCAGGGACAGCAGAAATGGCTTGGGATAGAAGTGATAAGCTTCCCAGGACAGGGAGGAGCAGAGGACTGAATGTTGTTTAAGAAGCCTTGGCAAGACCTTAGGGCCACAAAGGAGGGCAGTGTGTGGAGACTTAGTGAGCTCAGGTGTGTGTGTACATCTGTGAAGGCTGTTGCTGGGGGGTATCCTTATCAAATTTTGCCCCAATACTTAGATTTTAAAGTCACAACCTTGGAGTAAATGAGAACCAGAAAAAATCTGGATCTTAGGTGTGCCAAGTGGGGAGCGCCACTGAATCTTGCAAGACTGATCAGAACCAAAAATGTTCTAACAGGATTCCCCAGCAGTCGGTCAAGGATAGGTCCTGGCCACCACTGGGTACCTAGCTCCCATACTAGGCACTGGGGAGGGACACAAGAAGCAAAGACTCAGGCCCAGCTTGGAGGATGATCAGCCCATCCACAGATACTGCCAGTGGGCTCCACGCTGCATCAGGGCCCCATGGGAGATAAAGAAGTGCCCTTCACAGTCCCTGCCCTTCAGAAGGACACAGTCTATTTGAGGGACCACTAATCTTTGTGAAGCAACAGTAAGTGCTTCAACCGAGTAATTATTTTTTATGCTCCTGGATCTCGGAAGGGATTTCTGGCATAATTGGGGAAGGCTGTATGGAGGAGGGGGGTATTCAACTGGGCCCTGAGGTCTGAGAGGGCAAGATTAGGATGAGAAGAGAGAAATGGGCATTCCAGAGTGAAGGCATACAGATGGGCATAAGTTTGGCTTATGTAGGATGAAGGGGGTGATCAGCCTGACGGGATTGGAGGCCCACTGATGAGGAACATGGAGAAATCCAGCTGGATGGGACAGATTATTGAGGGCATTTTAAATTTCTCCAAGGAACTTTATCAAAATCTTCATTTTTGAAGTGGTTCTGCCATCTCCTGACTGTCCCCTTTAGCTACAAGCCCATCGTGGAATTCATCGATGCCCAATTTGAGGCTTACCTGCAGGAGGAGCTGAAGATTCGCAGGATACTGCACACCTACCACGACTCCCGCATCCATGCCTGCTTGTACTTCATCGCCCCCACGGGTCATTCCCTGAAGTCTTTGGACTTAGTGACGATGAAGAAGCTGGACAGTAAGGTATGGAGGCAGGGGTGAGGGCAGGGAGGAGGCTGGGCAAACTGGATCACTCTTACTGGTCTTTTGTACGAAGTAGAGGCCAGATTCTAGGAGTGGTTTTTTTTGTGGCCTCTTCATCCTCTCCTTATTCCCTCTCCCTCCATAAAGATGGTGCTATTGATCCCACACCTGTGTCAAGTACTTTGTTTTCCCAGCGTGGGGTACAGGTTTGCCCTGAGCTATCTCTCTGCTCTGATCCCTCTTGGGAATAAGGGTGGATACAAGCAAGATCTCTGTCCGGGTCTAAGGGCTCAGCCTTTGGCAATGAAAAGGTATTTTTTCTTTGTTTCAGTGTTAACTGGCCTGTACTAAATCCAAACATGTAAACTTGACTTTAAAGTTATTATTCTTAGTATCAATACTGATTTTTATAATTGCAGCTGACATTTCTTAAACTCTCATATGCCAGCACTGTGCTAAGTACTTCATGGATCAGCTCATTAAATCAACGACCCTATGAGGCAACCACTATCATTATCCCCCATTTTATAGAGGAGAAAACTGAGGCTCTGATAGGTTAAGTGACTTGCCCATTGTCATATAGCTGGCTATTTGCAGAGTTTAGATTCGAATTCAGATCCCTGGCACCATGTTCTATTGCCTCCATACCTGAAAAAGATGGCTGCAGGAATCAGGCATGTCCTGCTTTAAGAGAAACTGAAAAATGTGAATTCCACTCCAGATGTAAATCAGACAATGATTCTTCATGTTAAATGATTATTTGTTGTACAAAAGAATTGACCATGGAATTCTTTAAAAAACCTAATACTGGTACATTTTCCTCCTAATATTTTGTAGGTGGCTGACACTGTGATGAGCACTTTATATACATTATTTTATCTTTCTAATATCCAGTGTGGTGGATACTATTATTATTCCCATTTTACACATGAGACACAGAGTCAAAAATCTTGCTCAGCTTTAGACAACTTGTTATGGGCCTGAGATTCAGACTGAGCTCTCTCATACTCCATGGTATTTTTTTTTTTTTTACAAAAATCTAATTTATATGCAGTGATTTAGTAGCACATCCACTATAAAACTGAATTTCAGCTATAATCAAAATAGGAGCAATTTTCCCGCAATGAGCTCACCACCCGTGAGTAATTGACTGTTCTGGAAATGTTGTCATCCCCTGCAATGACCCGTACAGGGCAGCAGAGAAGCAGTCGGCTGGTGAGGAGGCAGGTACATAAACAGCCTTTGGTATATGTTTATAATGTTCCCATGGAGACGTGATAAAAAGTGACAAGGAGGGCGGCTGGTTTGCTCAATGGTTAGAGCGCGGAGCTCATATCACCAAGGTCACCGGTTCTATTCCCACATGGACCAGTGATCTGTGCCCTCCACCATGAGATTGAAAACAGCAACTTGACATGGAGCTGATGGGTCCTGGAAAAACACACTGTTCCCCAATATTCCCCAATAAAAAATAAAAAATAAATCACAGGGGCTGGCCTGGTGGCTCAGGCGGTTGGAATTCCGTGCTCCTAACACCGAAGACTGACGGTTCGATACCCACATGGGCCAGTGGGCTCTCAACCACAAGGTTGCCAGTTCGATTCCTCGAAGCCCGCAAGGGATGGTGGGCTCCGCCCCCTACAACTAAGATTGAACACGGTACCTTGAGCTGAGCTGCCGCTGAGCTCCTGGATGGCTCAGTTGGTTGGAGTACATCCTTTCAACCAGAAGGTTGCAGGTTCAACTCCCGTAAGGGATGGTGGGCTGTGCCCCCTGCAACTACGATTGAAAGGAAAACAACTTGACTTGGGAAAAGCCCTGGAAATACAAACTGTTCCCCAATAAAATCCTGTTCCACTTCCTCAATAAAATCTTAAAATAAATAAATAAATAAATCACAGAACAACAACAAAAAGTGGCAAGGAGAGTTGGCTCTGCCTGCTGTTTCAGATCCAAGTTTAGCCTTATTCTTAAGTCCGGAGTCTTAACCATGAGCTGTCTACCAGCTAAGACCCAAATTGATGGGCTGTGTGGTATCTTAATATCAAAGTCACTGCTCGGGTGATTTGAAGCAGAAAGATGACAGTTGATAATCTGTGGTTGACAAGGGGAGAGGGCTTTGCCCCGTCACCCACCCATCCTCCCAAAAAAGACTTCAAGGGAGGTCCCTCCAAGGTGTAATCTTTGCTTGACTTAGCACCTGAAGCCCTGTGTGGTATCAGTCTTTAGAGGTGCTCCTGAAGCAAAATGCAAAAGAGGCAGATTTTGTCTCCCAGCCCTCCATTTCAGAGCTCTTTTCAGGACCCCAGCTCCATCCATGCCATCCCATTGGAAGCTGCTGGCAGCAACGACTGACTTCTCCGTGTGAACCTTGGGGGTGCTCTGTCTCACTAAGTCACATGCATTTCAAGTTCCTTTACCTTCCGGCAACAAAAGCCTTGTCCCTTCTTGGAGGAATTTCAAGGATCAGGGTTCAAGTGGCTTGAATTGGGGGCAGCATTAGGCCTTTTTTTGGGGTGAAATTTGGTGTTTATGCCTGCTTTCTTTATGCAGAAATTAACCACAAGACCCAGACAATATAACTCTTTGCATATGTCTCAGATCAAATTGGGAACTGAGCGGGTCTTCTTCACCTAACTGGATTGGTTCATCAGTGTTTGCTGCCAGAAATAAGGCCAGATGTGCATTTTCACTGAGCTCCACCCTGCCTCCCCTTCCTGCCATAACCTATGTGGGTCTCCATCACACTGGCTGGGGCTAACCTGCACTGGATGGGTTGGGAAAGTTTACTGTTAGCAAGGAGTTGCCATTTCTCCCCTTGTCAACCACAGATTATCAACTGTCATCTTTCAGCTTCAAATCACCCGAGCAGTGACTTTGATTATTAAGATATCCCACAGCCCATCAATTTGGATCTTAGCTGGTAGACAGCTCATGGTTAAGATTCTAGACTTAAGAATAAGGTTAAACTTGGATCTGGATCCCAGTTCTGCTACTTATCTGCTCTGTGGCCTTGGACAAGTTATTTAGCCTCTCTATGCATCAATTTCTCATTGGTAAAATAATGGTAATGATACCCCCTGGGAGGGTTATTGTCAGGATTAATTGTTTTAATCCATGTAAAGCACTTACTTCAGTGCCCGATACTTCATAAGCACTCATTGTCATTTATTATGTTGTTATTTGGCTTCCAGAGGTGGCCAGTCCTAGACCACTGGGTTGAGCTGCTCCCTCCGGCAGCTGGTGGAAGTCTTAGGCCATGCTGCTATAGTTGCAGGTTACCAACAATGATCCCACTTTGCTCCCTCCCTTCCCTAGGTGAACATCATCCCCATCATTGCCAAATCAGATGCAGTTTCTAAGAGTGAGCTAACAAAGTTCAAGATCAAAATCACCAGCGAGCTTGTCAGCAATGGGGTCCAGATCTACCAGTTCCCTACAGATGATGAGTCAGTGGCAGAGATCAACGGAACCATGAATGTGAGTGGGGGCACAGGAGTTTAACTTGCTGGCCATTTGTTCTTTATTTCTATTATTATTTCACCAAATTAGCAGTCAAACATCTTCACCATTTATCTTAGTGTAGTCAACTCTTGGTTATCTGAGTCTCAGGTATCAGTGAGAGAGAATCCAAAACCAAACAGCTCCTCTCTCCTAGCCCCTCTCTCCTAGCTGTGGCTACTTCAAAGCCTCAGAGATTAATACCATGTTTCCCCGAAAATAAGACCTAGCTGGACCATCGCTCCAATGCGTCTTTAGGAACAAAAATTAATATAAGACTGGGTCTTATATTACGTAAGACCCAGTCTTATAGTAAAGTAAGACCAGGTCTTATATTAATTTTTGCTTCATGAGACACATTAGAGCTGATGGTCTGGCTAGGTCTTATTTTCGGGGAAACACGGTAGCCAGAGACTAAGGCAGGGAAAGGCTGACTCCAGGAAGAGTCTGAAGCAGGAGATTCAGACCTCTCCTTCCACCCTCCACTTGATGCTGCTCGGTCTAGGCCAGGAAGCCCCCAGGGACATTCTTTGTCTCTGACCCAAACAGTGCGGTGACAATTGACAGCAGTGCAAGAAGGAAAGGCTAAACAACTTGGCTGGCTTTGGACATTCAAGGATAATCTATACTCAGATAATCAAGCCCTCTGCCTCTGGGAGGATAAATGATATATAGCCTCCAGTTTTCCTGGTGACTAGAGAAATGTTAGTTTCAAGTTTCACGGTTATGCTTTGGCTTATTAAATGTGAATGAATTTAAAGAAACCAACTTTCCATCTTTCCTCTCCTACCCCTCTTACCCCCATTAGAGGAATGAGTAATGAAGAAGGCAGAAAGTCAAACATCTCCTTGTGATTTTTCACAATGTGTTGATGCTGTTGCCATGAAATCTTCAATGTTGTGATTTCAAGGAGCCAGCTAATAGCTTTCAGAAAGCCTCTGCTTTGGGAACAGATTTCCTTTTCTCTATTGAGAGGCATCAGTTTTTCCTAATGACATAATGCCTGTGTATAGCCAAACTCAGGAAAGCCTTGTAATAAAAGCCATTTTTAGAAAACTTTTCCTGGTGCTGCTGCCCCAAAAGTTATCGTTATAGCATCAGCTGACACCTCCGATGAATTGGCCAACAAATTAGCACAGCAGGGCAGAAGTCATTGTCTCGCCTAACTTCCCACCCATCAGTACACCCGATATGTTTGTTATTAGAAGTCCCTCATCATCTTTGACAAATCTGGCCCAAAAGTAAGGCTATGCAGATTTTGTTAGGTGGAGTTATACCTCTGATCAGTCGTGAGCATTAAGAGAGAGAAAAAAAAAAAGATCAGTGCTTATTCTCTCAAGCTGTCAGGGTGTTTGAATGGAAACCAGGTTCTGTCATAATGAGAAAACCTGAAAAGGTTCCTAGCCTACAGAAAAACGGGAGGTAGAGAGTAATGTCATCTGATGTCACTGGCAGTGATGTCTGGAAGCACCTGTCACCTCAGAACATCGGGCCCCGTGGATATACCTTCAAACTTGGGTTCCCTAAGTCACCAGGCAACTTTCAGGCTGTGGTTTGCTTTGCTTAGAAAGGGGCTAAGAGTGCTCAGCAGTCTCAAGGTGTCACACAAAACTACATTTCACTGTTACCTAACTCAAGTTTGGTGCCGATTACTGCCCAAAGAGCCCCAAAAAACTAGAGTGACATGGGTTGATGAGGAGAAAAATGTCATTTATTCTAGATTCCGGCAGCTAGGGAAGATGGTAGACTAATGTCTAAAATCCACCTTCCTGGAGCCAAAATGATTAATAGGTTTTATAGGCAGGTAAATGGGAAAGAACAAAGGAAAGCAGGCCTCAGGGCTAATAGTTGAGAAGTCGTCTCCTGTGGTCTTCTGAGGCCTCAGGTCTGCCTCAAAGTTATCTTCAATCTTATTGTCCATAGCCATCTGCAAAAAACTGCTAGGGAGTTGTGATCATGGGTCCCAGCGCCTGAGAATTAAAGAAGCTGCTCTTTTTAGGTTAGGATGTTGTTCATTAATGAAGTATGGGCAGCCTTGGAGAAGGGAACAAACTGAATTCTTCAGTTAATCAGTGGGAAGAGAAACAAAGAGGAAACAGCTGGATATCAGTATGGATCAAACTGCAAACTAGCTAAGTTTAATTACATTATTGATCTACCAAATTTCACCCTTAGCAACTGCATTTTGGATCAGGGGTGACAACCACTGTGGCCTCTGCTCTCAGCTCAGCTCTGTCTTCCTATTTGAACCTAGGGCAGGCACGGCCTTAAGGGTGGAAACTTCCCATGCTATGAAGCAGTTCTCAACCACATTGTATGGGCTATGAAAGGGTTCTGGGTCCTTTCTTACAATAGTCCAAAGTTTGCCAGTGTTTCACTTTGAAAAACTAATTTTTTTCCTTTTTTTAAAATTAAAGCATAGTTGACATACAATATCATATTAGTTTCAGATGTACAACATAGTGATTTGACATTTATATTCCTTATGATGTGATCACCCCATAAGTCTAGTAACCATCTGTCACCAAAGTTATTACAATAATGTTGGTTATTTTTCTTATGCTGTACATTACATCCCCATGACTTATTATTTCTTATAACTGGAGGTTTAGTGGATTTAGGGTTATCCCTATAAAAACATCACTCATTCCCTGGCATTCCACCAGGCTCTTCTGAGTGGGAAAGAGAGGGGTGGCCTCCCAGCTAGTGTGCCTAGAATTGGGCATGCCTGTGGGAGGGAGGCATTCATGTGAATGCTGTGTGTTACATGTGTTGTGATGGGGGACAGGATGGGGAGTCACTGCTATAAAATACATACACAGAATTGCCTAGCCTGCCCACCACCACTACAACTATGTCGAAAGTTCCCAGGGTCTTCGGAAAAGCCGTGGTATATGATGCTGCATCATCAGAGACCTGGGCTTGGGTGGTAGGAAGAATGGGTTCTGGCCTTTGAATTCTGGATTTGACTTCAGCCCCACAGCCTCAGCCACCCTAGCCAATTACCATGAGAACTGGATTGGAAGAAGTGAAAGAAGCCTCTTGCCTAAGTGGGGAAGAACATACAGCCATTCTGTTGCTTACCACTAAGGATTTTCATGGCAGGAAATGAAAATAATGAGATCTCAGCCTCCCCCTTGGCTTATGGGTGGCTCTGAAAACCCTGATTTCAGATTGAGGGGGCAAGAGAAGGGAGTGAGAGGTCTTGTAGCATACTACTTTCAACTTAACATTCTGATAGCTCTCAAAGTTGTAGACTTTAATACTGAAAATTGCTGTGTTCTTCACATTGAATGTTGTTCTTGGAGTGGCTCAAACCATGGCCAGGGACCAGGAAATAGGCCCAGTTACTCTATCAGCTCAGTTGGTTGGCTATCAGTGAGGTCTTGGGTTTGGCTCACGCATGGGTGACCAGTAGGGTCACAGGAAGACTCACAGGCACAAGCTTGTCCCTTCTCCTGAGGCAGTAGTGCCATTTCCATTGTTTGTACACACTTTGGTGGGAATCACCAAGGATTGACTTAAGAGGGAATCGGGCAATGCTCTTGCTTACTCGCCAGTGGGAGCCTGAAACGGGGAAAAGCATGACTGGGAAATACTGTCTACCCTGGGAGGAAGCCACACCCAGTTGGGATATTATCAGACGAGGAGTAAAGTGTCCTGAGTTTCTCTTTCACCGAGCTGAGGGGAACGATCATCTACCCTCCCAAGTATAACAGATGCAGTGGAACCAGAATGGAATAATTCATGCCAATTAGATCATCAAACACTTTAAAGTGTGCCGAGAGGAATTTAAGGTAGACATGAGACAGGAAAAGTAGTGAATCTGGGAATAGATTCCCAAGATGAAGCTTGAAGCTATCTGTTGTTGAAGTTTTCTGAGACTGGGATATCTGACCTCTGGGGGCACCTCATCAGAAGTCTCCCAGGTAAGAGAGTTACACAGACTCCCCTTAGGAGCCTGTGGCTATTTCAGCAGCAGCACTGTCTTGCATTCATTAGAGTCTCCTACCTGGGCCCACACATACGTGGTCAGACAATTAAGTTCGCGAACTCACTCAAGAAAAAGTGTCACATACCTCATTGCTGAGTATCACTACAGTCACCTTCGAAGTACTCCCCTTGGGAAGCTATGCACTGATGCCAGCACCTAGTCCATCCTTCAAAGCAATTTTGGAACTCTTTTTCTGGAATGGTCATGAGCGCCGTCGTGGTATTATCCTTGATGTCCTGAATGTCATCAAAATGTCTTCCTCTCAATATTTCCTTTATCTTTGGGTAAAGAAGGAAGTCATCGAGGTATATCAAATGAGTAGGGAGGGTATTCCAATAGTTATTTGTTTACTGGCTAAAAACTCCCTCACAGACAGTGCCGTGTGAGCTGGTGCATTGTCGTGATGCAAGAGCCATGCATTGTTGGTGGAAAGTTCAGGTCGTCTAACTTTTTCACGCAGCATTTTCAGCACTTACAAAGAGTAAACTTGGTTAACTGTTTGTCCAGTTGGTACAAATTCATAATGAGTAATCCTTCTGACATAAAAAAAGATTAGCAACATCATTGCAACAAGTTCGCGAACTTAATTGTCAGACAGCATACAAAATGTCACCCCTGGGAGTATGATGAGGGGGGAGGGCGGTGGTTACCTTCTCCCTGCTCTTCTTGACACCATACTGGTTGTCATAGCTATCAGTCTCTCAAGGGCAGCAGAAAGAGGACCAGAGCCCTCATGATTTCCTGCCCTTCATGGTTAGCTGACTTCCAGCAAATTCCTTTTAGCCAGGAGGCAGAGCTCAGGCCACCCTGGGTGGCTGGGGGAGACTGACAACTAAAGTATAGTGTCCTCACTACTCCCTGGGAAGGTTTGGGCATGGGAGTTAAAGACCTGGGCAACTCTTTAACGTTTTTGGCTCACGAATGGGGTTGATAATAACCACCCTGTACGTCTATTGTGAAAATCAAATTAAATCTGCCTGGGAGCACTGGGAAATGATATCCTTGCACACACTTATCAGAAGAGACTTTTATGCCAGTTACAAAGGAGTGGGAGGTCTCCAGAGCCATTTGAATATGCCTGGGGTGGGGGTGGAGAGGGGCTGTGGGTTTTAGAGCGGGGAGGAGTAAAATGATAGCATTTTAAGGAAGAGGGGCAGCCACTGACCCTGTCATTCTAACAAACAATGTCTTTTGAAGATAAAAATGACAGGCCCAAGGGAATACTGACATTTTTTAAATGCCTTTATTCTCTTCTTGTTTTTGTTTTTTGTTTTTTCTCCTTTTCTCTTGAGCCCAGAGAAATACTTCCCACTTCACACGCCTGCCATCACCTTCAGTTGAGAGCCCAGGATTCCTGAGAATGATACAATGTGTTTTCTCTTTCTCACCTCTTCCCTCAGTCTAGCCCTCTACCCTCTGCCATTGCTTCCCCTTGGCTCTTTTGTGTCATGTAGCTGAAGATTTGGGGTCTCTACAGGAAGGGCAACATTTTCCTGGAAAGTGTTTAGGGTGGATTTGAAGCACCCGACATGTCTTGGGTCCCTGAGTGGGAATGAATTGTGCCCAGGTGACCCCCCTACAAAGTCAACTGGCAGAGGTCAGCGATCTCCAGCCTTTGGGCAGGGTTTTTCGAGATTTCACTGCCCCGTAATGTCCAATGTGTCACATGCCCAATAACCCTCTCGATCATTCCCCTACTAGGATTGATGCAACATTTCCCACCTCCACCCCTCTCCCACCTTCCGTATCCATAACCTCTTTCCTTCTTTTCTATGTCCCTGTTTCAGAGACAGTCAGTGGAGTGGGAAGAGGTGAACTGAGATGATACTGTGAGAGCAGCTGAGAGGGGGTGAAGGGAGAGCCACTTCAGCTGGATGGCCAAGTACCTCTGGGGATTAGCAGAGGTCCTGGAGCTGAGCTCCTGATTAAATCCTGTGTTTTTTCCACCTGAAGAACATTCTTGTGGTGCAGAGCTAGAAGAGAATAGAGAGGAAGGACTGGCTGTGAAATTAGTGTACAGATTAAACAAACAAAAAAACATTTTGCTGCAGGTTTTCCAGAATTGAACTGCCTCTTAAAATCTGGACTTGACAACCAGTTCACCCCAGGGTTTGGAGTGCTCACCTCTTCTGTTGCTCTACCCCCTAAATAGGTGTGGCAGACCAACAGGGATGGGCTTTGAAATCAGAGACCTGGATTCCACCCTTTGCTCTGCCCCTTACTACTGTCATGCGGGGCGGCCTGGGGGGCCTCTAGTCCCGCTCCCCACATAAGAATGCAGGATGTGGCTAGGCCAAAAAGGAACACCCACGGAGCCATAGGTAGGGGAGTCATACCACTATAGTCTCACTGGAGGCTGGATTCATACGACGTGCGACCTGCTGTCTGCTTTTCTGCCAACCGCCTGACTCCCCTCGACTCACCAACCAGCACAGCCTCAGCAGTTATATCAGTGGCCAATTGGCTAACCGGCTACAGCTGACGGCCAACTACTACCTGAGCCAGCACCTTTCCATGTGAGGCCGAGAGCCTGGAAACTGCTCTCTGGGGCTCTGTCCCCACACTACTGTGTGGCTGCTGGCAAGTTGCTTAGCCCTTCTGGAACTCAGTTTCTTCTTCTATAAAATGGGATAATAAGTATGTCTACCTCCAACATTGTTGTAAAGATTTAATGAGATAATGCAAAGTAGAGCACCTGGTATAGAGTTGAGTGAATTGCTATTGCTGTTAATACCAGTTCTATAGCTACCAATACTATTAGTACAGTTGCTAATGCCTACTCTGTGAAGCCTGCTTTGATTCCCCACGAAGTTAGCTGCTCCTTCCTCTGTGTTCCTCCAGCCCTCGAGCCTGTTTATATTCTGAAGCTTACTGTATTATCATTGTTGGCATGTCTCTGCCCTACCAGACTTTGCACTCTCCAGGGGCAGCCTCTGACCTTTTTCAGTATTGTATTTTTCTTAATGCCCAGCACATAGCAAGATCTCAGTAAATATTTGTAGAATGGATGAATGAGCAAGTGGGTCAAAATATCTGTGATCGAGGCCTGTTTCTCCAAGCAGGCTAAGAAAGCTCCAGTGAACTTTTTACTTATCCTTGTAAAGCCCTACTCAGGATCACCTGGTATGTAAACAATATTTACTCAGTGGTTCCATTTGGCCAGTGATCACTCAGCACTTTAACCTGGCCAGCTCCCTGCCAAAAAGGTGCTAAAGAGCGTTTTCTGGGTCCAAACTACCAACTGCAGGCAGATGCCTCCTTCCTCTCTAACCCACAAAGTCTTCATCAGCCACGCATTGCTCCTCATTACCCCTGCAAGCACCAAACTCAGAAGCTCAGACCCTTGTTTGTACTTGGCCTTCCTTTTCTCTTTACTATTCCCATGGCCCTGCCACTGCTATTCCAGGAGTATTTATGAAGCACCTACTATGTGCAGAGCACCAGACCATACATTTGCGCCCTTGGTCGTATTCTGTCTTATATGATTTTAGGATATGTAATTCAGGCTTCCCCAACAAAATTGTAAGCTCCTAGAGGGAGAAGGAGTCTGTCTTTTTCTTTTGTCTTCCTACAGCACCCAAAATAGAACCCACCACAGTCATGGGCATGTGGATAAATACTTATGGACTTGACTTCTAGGCTCAAGCATTCAGTGTGAACTCTTGCTCCAGGGAAATATGAGAACAAGATGGGTACAGCTCAGTCAGCAGTGTGGTTTCAGTATATACCTATTCTCGGGGCTCTTTCTCTGTCTCTGGAGAAAGAGGAGGACCAGTGATCCCAGTCCCCTCCACTCTCCTTTAGCCTCTCAGTCTGCACGTAGTCCCCCTTATCCCACTCACCCACCTTCCAAAGGATTTTCCCCTCAGCAATTGTGAATACTGAAGAGCTACCTAATCTGTGTATCTGCTTATTCTCCTGATTTTCTGTCTCTGTCTGTTCTCTATGCATTCAGCCATGTCATTATTACCTTCTATTGTGAATTTCTGAACAGCAGAAGCCTGGACTCGGCCTCTTATCCCCACACTGCTTGGGAGCTTAAGAAATGCTTCTTGGGCAGCCGGTTAGCTCAGTTGGTTAGAGCGTGGTGCTCTTAACAACAAGGTTGCTGGTTCGCTCCCCGCATGGGCCACTGTGAGCTGTGCCTTCCACAACTAGATTGAAACAGCTATTTGACTTGGTCCTGGAAAAACACACTGAAATAAATAAAAGTTAAAAAAAAAGAAAGAAATGCATCTTGATGTTGATGACAGTGAGGGACAGTGCAGCATGAGGGCCTGAGGCCTAGGAGATGAGCAGCAGTTGTATTGTGGGAGCCTCTGCCTTTCCCCTTGAGTTCTGAGCTTTTGTTTGCCTTCCGTTTCAGGCCCACCTGCCTTTTGCTGTCATTGGTAGCACAGAAGAACTGAAGATAGGAAACAAGATGATGAAGGCCCGGCAATACCCTTGGGGCACAGTGCAGGGTGAGTGAGTCTCCAGGAGACAGGAAGAAGGGAGCCCCTTCTGTCTGTCTTTTTGCTTGTCCCGAGCCACTGTGTGACCAGTCTGTAACTTGTCCCCAGTCTCTACTCTTTTGGTTTTGGCCTCAAACAGCCATAGGGGTCACTAACGGGCAGACTGTCTTCATACCTGCATTATCTGCTCTTTGTCTCCAACAGAGAAAGCATTCCTAAAACAAAAACAAATGTACCTGGAGTGAGGGGGGAAGGAATGTGCAAGAAAGCATGTGTGTACCTGAGTGTACCAGGAGATGTACAACAATGTCCAAAGCAGTGTTGTTCATAATAACAAATAATTAGAAACAACTCAGATATTCATTAAAAATAAATTGGATGAATTGTGAAATATTCAGATAATGGGATAATATACTGCAGCGAAAATGAAAGGATTACAGTTACATCTGCATGAATGCATCTCAGAAACATACTGTTGAGCTAAGTAAGTCATAGAATACATGCTGTGTGATTCCATTTATATGCATTCCAAAAGTAGACAGAACTAAGCAAGATATATATCTTTAGGGATTCATATGTAAGTGGTAAAAGTATAAGGAAAAACAAAGGAATGATAAACCCAAAAGTTAGATTAAGTGTCATGGTGGGGAAGGTGAGATAAAAGGAGCTTCTAAGGTGCTGGTAATGTTTCACCTTGGCTGTGGATACATTGGTATTCATCTTAAAAAATTCTTTAAATTGCACATTTCATACACTCTTTTGTATACATGATCATTTTGCAATTTAAAAACAGACATATTGTATTTACACTAAGGAAAGTTCCTTTTATGGTCTGCCTGATGTGTGTTACACTTGGACTCGTCAGTTCCGTGGATAAAACAAAGCCTAGGACTCTGCCATCGGTGGAAGAGGTGCCTGGCCCTTTGAGTCTGCAGCTATAAGCCAGGTCTGGGATTGCAGGGCACCATGTGTGAGAGTGGTTAGCTCACTGCATACTTACCCCTGCCACAGAGCAAACAATTGAAAGCAGGTGGGAAGTTGTCCACATTGTACCCAAAGGCCAGCATGATTTAGGGCATACCGGAGACCCTCTAGTGGCAGCCCAATTTTCCATAGGTACAACAAGACTGGTAGTCAGAGCTCTGCTAGATTTAGGTCTTTGCCAAGACTGGGGAAGCTCCACTAGGAATATTTGCAAATGGTTTCTGGACCAACAGTCCTACCCTGGGAATGAATTTATAGTCTGAGAGACAGGAACCTGAGGTAACATGAGGAGAAGCCAGCAGGCATGGTTCCAATAACTTCCTCCAACTTATACACACATCTAACCAACAAAGTGTTTTTGACCATTTTTCTTGTAAGCTGGGGTTCACTGTTCTGTTCGAGTGAGGAAGAAGCTGTGTATTGTCTGGTCAGCTTGTAAGGGCCTTGGAAGTCACTCCTTCTGACTCTCCGGAGATGGTCCTGAAAAGTTTCTTGACTGATGCAATTTTTGATATTACCTTAGGTTCTATGAGAGTGAGGAACTTTATCCCAAAGGCAATGGGTCTTAAGCAGAAAGGTTATGTGAACTGATTTGAGCTTTGGAAAGTTTACTCTGATGACTGCAAGGCAGTCTGCTGCAACTATGCTCCATTCTGTCATCCCACACCCACTCCCTGCCCCCATTTCCCTCTCCCTTACCCTGTGAGACAGAATCTGGGGTGACTGTGCCTGCTCATCATCTCATACTGTACTGTCCCCACATGGTCAGGCCATTCCCATTCTGACACAGTGGAGCCATGCCTAGAGACACATGCCAGAGCACTGCTCACAACCTTATATTCCAATCAGAAGTCCATACTGCTGTGATTTGGTCGACATCTCTGTCCTTCTTGGCCACTGCCCCAAATGCAGACCTTTGCTGCACTCTTTTGAGGAAGGGGTATGTTCACTCAGGCTGGAAGGTGGAGCCCACTTTGTCCTGGTCACCATTGCTGCTGTGAGGCTATTATCCACCCTCTAAAAAAACACCCCCTTTGAAGTTTCTACCATTCAGATGGGCCCTCTTGGCACCATTGTCTATTGATGTCCTAGTTCTTTCTCCTTGCTCCTTAAGGACTTTGGCACCTGGTCATATCCTTTACCTCTGCTTTAGACGACCTGGATTGGAATCCTCGCTCTGCAACTTACTAGCTATGTCACCTTGCCTAACCTCATTGAGAGTTTGCAAAGACTATTCCCTCATCTGCCTGATAAATTCCTATTCTCCCTTCAAGAATCATCATAAGGGTTGCCTCTTTGGTGAAGCCTTCACTCTCCCAGGAGTTCTTAGCCCCCTCCTCTTCTGGGCTTTTATTACACCTTGGCTGTATACCTCCATTTCTGTAATTTTTGCACTGCATTGTATTTGTCTATTTGCAGCTATTCTTCCACTAGCTCCTGATGGCAAGACTCCATGACTTCATTTCTGAATTCCGAGTGCCTCATACAATACTGGGAACAGAGAGTCCATAAATATCTATTGGAAGGACAGCCGAATGTGCATGTGCCATTGTCCTAAAAGTGGTGCAGACCAAGCACTCCTGTTTCTGGTGAATTGGAGTTGAGGTGCTACTGAATGTCTTTGTAGATTTTTTTTTTATGGCATTGCAGTTTTCCAGTACTATCATTCTTGTAACTTTTCATTTGTTTTTTTGTTTGTTTTTTTCAGTAGAAAAGGAAATCAGGAGGCCAATTCACAGGCTGTATATATGCAGATTGAAAGGCGATATCAATGTTAGATATTTCACCTCTCATTTCGTCCATTTCTGCTTCTTACGGCCTTTCTTGAAACATACTTTTAATCCCCCAACGCTTGCTATGCAGTTGAAAATGAGGCCCACTGCGACTTTGTGAAGCTGCGGGAGATGCTGATTCGGGTCAACATGGAGGACCTCCGGGAGCAAACCCACAGCCGGCACTATGAGCTCTACCGCCGCTGTAAGCTGGAGGAGATGGGCTTCAAGGACACCGACCCCGATAGCAAACCCTTCAGGTACGTCTCCTGCCAGCCCAGCTCAGCCTAGCCCACGCAGGGGTTATAGAAGCTTTGCCCTAGAGCATACATAGGGTCTAGACACAGGTACCCAGATGAGAGTAGCAGGGCTCAGTTACTCGCCACTTCCACTTACCTGTTCCTCTCTGCCTCTGCACACCTATGCTGGGGAGCTGTGGCGCTGTGGCCAGGCGGACTTAGTAAGCACAGGACCAGGAAGGAGGCCCACAGCCCCAGCAAGTCTGATGGTCTCACTGCCACAAGTGCGCCTGCATGGGCACCTGCTCACGGCAGCTAGAGGGGGACCTTGAGCTGGGGTATTGTTCTGCAATGTGGCAGTTTGTGATTGTCCTCTGCCCCACTTTCTTCATCGGGCTCCTGCTGCTCTGTTGGGTTTCAGTGTGCTCTTTACCCTCCTGCCCATTATCAAAACCAGATAGAACCAGGTAGCAGTCATTGTACATGTGTTGATGAACTTCAGGCTCTTCATTCACTGTCATTAGTATTTGCATTCAAGGGTGTTTTGTTTTGACCACAGGATGTTAATAAGTATTGACAAACTTCTCAAATCAGAATTTAAGATGCTTCCAGAGAAAAGGAATGTTTTTGAAAGGAGTTTACTATGCCAATAGATGAGATATGCCAAATAAAAGTGATCTGTTAATATATGCACGATGTGTGACATAAGCCCCACATTTTAAATGACCATGTGGTGCCCTTTATGGGGGTCTGTCTGTCTCCTTTTAGGAAATGCCAGGCATCGATATGCAAGTGAGGGCAGGCTTGTGGGCTAAGAAGGCTTTCAAATGGCCTTTGAGATCCCACTATACAGTAGAAAGCCTGCCTGGGGGCAAAGCGCAGCCATTTCTTCAGGGGTGCCTGGTTCTGGAGGGCTGGACTCACTCCCTTTCACCGATAGGAGCTGCTGGAGCTCCTGGAGTTGGAGGAAGTTATGCTTGTCTCTCTGGTGGATGCTACCTTATGTTTCTTTCTCCTTTCCTTCTGCCAGCTTTAATCCGCATCTGTGGCAGAAGAGTTGTGTCTCTACCTGTTCATCTAGTCCTCTCCTTTGCTCCATCCTGAACACCTGTTATCCATGTCTTCACCCTTTGCACTACTTCTCTGCTGGCTCCTTTCCGTGTTGCATGCAAACATTCTCATCCTAAAGAAACTTGCCCCTTAGTGCTCCTCCTCACCATCCTCTACCCTGTTAAGAAGTTTGACTCTGACAGGAAGGAGAAAGAGTTGCTCTGTATTTACTAGTTTCTGACCCCATCACACCACTGAAATGCCTCCCTCCAAGGTCAGCAATCACACATTCATGGCCAGTTACAATGTGGCCTCCGAGTCCCATCTTTTTCTATCTCATCGTTTGGAACTCCTCCCTTCTGCCTCCTTCCCAAAGTTCTCTTTGCCTTTTGCTTTTCTAGCACTGGTCTGGCTGATTTTAGTCCTCTCTTTCTTCCTACTCCTTCTAGGCCTCATTGGCTCATTTTCTTCAGCTTGTTCCTTTAAATGTTGTGCCCCAGGATGCTTTCCTAGGGTCTCTGCTCCTTTCACTTGCTATTCTCTTTGCGTCTGGTTCTTTCTCCTCTTACAGCCCTAATTACCACGTAGAAATAGATGACTCCCAAGCTTTAGCTCCAAACCCATTGATCTAACTGTATACTGGATGTTTTCACTTGGATGCTCCATAGGGAACATACCTGAAACTTAAGCTGTCTAAAATTTAAGTCATCTTCTTCCTTCTTAGCCATACTCCTTCTCCAGTCCAGTGTTCCCTGTTGCAGTTCATGATACCACCATCCGTCTGGTTACCCAAGACAAAAAAACGGAATCATATTTGAGTCCTCCCAAGTCCTGGGAGTTTGCTTTCCTTACTGTTCCTCCAGGTCCCCCATTCCCTATCACACCTTAACGTTAAGATCCTGTCATTTCTTTCTTGGATCTTTGGAAAGTCTGTCCTTCATACAAAAGCCAGAGTGGTCTTTCTCATTTTTAAATTGGGTCAAGTCCTCCTGCATAAAACCTTACAGTGGGTAAATGTCCAAGTCTAATATGGCATTCAATGCCTGCTCTCTCTTGGCAGACTCAGGAACCTCATCTCCCACCATTCCATAGCTTACATCAGACTCTCCAGCCATGTTGGATTGTGCCTGGTTCTCAAGTATGCCAGTCTCTCTCCACATGTGCTTTCCCACATGCTGTCCTCTTCGGAACACAGTTCCTTCTCTTCTTCACTAGGCTTGCTCCTATTTATTTCTAAGTCCAGGCTGGGGGCAGGGAGACTTAACCCAGGCATCTTCCACTAGACTGGATTCCTTGATGGCAGGTACAGTGGCTGTTGGCTCTAGTTGTTGAGAGTGACTAGCATAGTATTACTCATTTCTCTCCATAGCACATGGTGGAGTCTCATTAAGTGTTTATTGTAATAGTTCATTAATGTAGTCAGTTTCAGAGCCAGGACCTGGCAGCAGAGTGCAGTGGGAAGACCCAGAACGAAAGAAGAGGCCCACGTTCTGGTCCCAGCTCTGCTTCTAACTAGCCATGTGGTCTTGAGCAAGTCACCTCACCTCTCTGGGCCTCTTTGCTCACCTATAAAATGCGAGTATAGAAGCAGATGTTCTAAGTCACTCCCAGTTCCAAATATCTCTCCAGTTCACCAGGGCTGCCCCATCCACCTCAAGGAGCCCTGTGATCCTGCTGTCACATGCCAAGCTAGCTGCCCATAGCTTTGTGATTCTGTTTTTGTACCTCTCCCAGAATTGGGGAAGGGAAGATGAGGGAACCCAGGGGGGATCATTGGGGTCCATTTTCATCAAATAAGAGCCATTCCAAAGGCAGGGTAATTAACCTGACCATGTTCACAGTTTGCAGGAGACATATGAGGCCAAAAGGAATGAGTTCCTAGGAGAGCTCCAGAAAAAAGAAGAGGAGATGAGACAGATGTTTGTCCAGAGAGTCAAAGAGAAAGAAGCTGAACTCAAAGAGGCAGAGAAAGAGGTAAATGTGAGCCTAGGTGGTAGGTGGGAAGGGAAAGGATGCGGAGCTTTGGCATGGCAGGGGCTTTGTCCTGAGAGCACAGTCAGCAGGAGACTTGCAGCCTCCAGACAGGAATGGGGAATGACATCTGTAGCTCTGCCTTGGCTGCCACAGAGGAGGTTGTGATAGATCTGTCTTTTTGATCCCTCATTCCCCAAGGCCAGGATATTTTCTCATTCCATGTTACTTAATTCTCTAGAGCTGCACTGTCTACATAGTAGCCGCTAGCCACATGTGGCTATTTAAATTTAAATCAATTAAAATTAAATAAAGTTTAAAACTCAGTTCCTCAGTCACATTAGCCACATTTCACATGCTCAGCCCTCTTGCAACTATGGCTATCGTATTGGACAGCAGATACAGAATATTTCCATCGCCACAGAAAGTTCTATTGGGCTGCATTGCTCAAGAGTCAAGACCTGACATAGCCCCTTGAGGTAAGGTGTGAGCTGATTCTTTTCCTTCTTCCTGGGAGGTTGGAGCTCAGTAGGAATAGTTGATCAGGTTGTTGGCTGTCCTGCCCCATTCCAACTGCTCTCATGGCCATGGGGAAAGATGGTCCCAGGCAGTCCTGGGTACCTTGCTGAAACCTGAAACAGTGACAGCTGGGGCATTTCTTTAGTCACTTGGACATTCTGTTGCATTTCACGGTAGCATTAAAGAAACATCTGTGAGGCTCTAGCGAATTTTTAAACTAAGATTTAATGATTCTTCTGGAGTTTTCATTACTTAAGCCATGCCTATTAGAGTGTAGTTAGTTCTCTAACTATCACATTGGGTCCAAGGTCTCTCTACCAATTTGTCTACTGATGCTCCATTAAGTGGCCTTAGCTACAGTTTTGGGCACATCAGCAACTGCTTCACCTCTCTGGACCTTGAAACCCATGATGAAGGGAAATACTTAATTACTTCTTAAGTCTTTTCCCCCACAATCTGTCGTGGCTCTCTAGGGTTATCACCAAAGCCTGGGGCAAGGGTATTGATTTTATTTCACTTTCCCTTTTCAAAAGAAAAAGGTTACCCAGTATTTTTAGGAGAGGTAAGGGGATCTCAAAGAAGAATGAATGAAAAGTCAATGGACAAAAGCCAGATTAAAACAACTGACAGACAGAACTTCCACCACCCTACCCCAAGTGACTATTAAAAGCTGGTTTACCTGGCAAGTCTTTCGTCCGCCATGCCTTGCTAAATGACAGTTTCAAATACCTCTAGGACCTGGAGACCTGACCTCCTTCATGGTATGCTGCAAGTGCTACAGAATCCTAAATTCACTCCTGAGTCTTCAAAAGAAAATGAAACTATGCTTGGTCTGCTCTTACTATTCAGGGTAGTTTATCACATTCTAGTTTGTTACCAACTGTACTTCTTGCTCCCTGATCCACTTACTACAATGGCATGCCAGAATATTCTTGCTGTTCTCCTTTGGGTGTCTGGCTCTACTCAGGGCTAGTTAAGCAGGGACCCCTTGATCAAGGTTGAGGTCTCCGCACATTCTATTTTATATATACATATATTTTTATCTCCTTCCATATCCAAGGGCAAGTATTTCCTTCGACCAGCTTTGGCATTGTTGAAGTTTGCTCTGCGATCCATGGTGATCTTCCCTGATTGAAGATAATAAAAAGCAGGGGCCTCTTTCATATTGGGAGATCTCACTATATAATCCTCTAAAGAATGCATGGACCTTGGTTGGGCAAATTCCTTAACTTCTCCCACCTCTGTTTCCTCATAAAATGCAGATAACAGCACCTACCTCATAGGAGTATTGAGATGATTAAATGAGTTAATACATATAAAGTGCTTATAAAAGTCAGTGCGTGGCCTATAATACGCACTAAATAAAGGTTATACTATTATAATTGATATTACTAACTGTCATGCAGGGTGTCATGTGGGGTCTCCTGTCCCGCTCCCCACATAAGAATGCAGGACATGGTGAGGCCAAAAAGGAACACCCACGGAGCTATAGATAGGGGAATCATACCACTATAGTCTCGCTGGCGGCTGGGTTGGAGACGCAGGAAGCAGGAGCCACACTATCCACAACCTGCCGTCCACTTCTCTGCCAACCAACCTCACTTGCTAGCTGCAATCCGCCGTGCTAACTGCAATCCGCTCTTGCTAGCTCAGCCACCATCTTCTTGCTAGCCCCCATTTTTTCCTGCTAGCGTAGCCACAGCAGTTATATTAGTGGCCAATGGCTCACTGGTTACAGCTGACGGCCAACTAGCCACAGCTGATGGCCATCCAATCACAGTTGATGGCCATTTACTACCTGAGCCAGCACCTTTCCACGTGAGGGCGAGAGCCTGGAAACTGCACTCCTGGCTCTGTCCCAACACTAACCATGTGTGGCAACTTTTTGAAAAAATGAATTGTTTAATTAAGCAGAATGCATGGTTCCCTGACCATATTCAGGAGCAGAAACTTGGAGGTAAAATGGCAGGAGGAGAAGTGGACTCTCTAGAACATGGTGCCCCTTGGTGCCATCATAGCTGTCCCTGGCAGAAATGTCTCCTAAGGTCCCAAGGTCCTGCAGGGTAATAACCCTGCCAGTCTCCAGTTGCGCTGGGCTTGGCTCAGCTGGGAGCTGCTCACGGGGGACTCCCCCCAAACTCCCTATGCTTTCCTGCTAGCTGCACGAGAAGTTTGACCGTTTGAAGAAACTACACCAGGATGAGAAGAAGAAGCTGGAGGATAAGAAGAAATCCCTGGATGATGAAGTGAGCGCTTTCAAACAGAGAAAGACAGCTGCCGAGCTGCTCCAGTCCCAGGGCCCCCAGGCTGGAGGCTCACAGACTCTGAAAAGGGACAAAGAAAAGAAAAAGTAAGTGGGAGGCTGCTCTGGGGTGATGGCTTCTTTTTCCTCCTGTTCATCCCTTCAGGGCAGGGTCTGGAGACTGAAGAGGCTGAGGGCTGGTGACCAGAGGTGAGCTGTGGGCTGTTAGACGAGTTTAGATACCTGTAACTGGTTTCAGTGTCCCCATAGGATGTAAGGATTCCCTGAATTTGGGGAACTGAGAGTAGGGGAGTGGTTGGTCCCAGAGGCCCATCCTTCTGTTTGGCCTACTTAGGAAAGTCCTGCAAATTCACGTAGGAGGAGGAGAGGGAGAGAAAGGAGAGGAAAAGCAAAAGGAATGTGAGAGGGAGAAGGAAAAAGGGAGGAAACAATGAGAGCTGCAAAGTTATATGAAAGAGATGGACAAAAAGAAGGATAGATAGAGGGAAATGGAAGAAAAAGAGTCTTCCCAGAAGCTTCTGGGCACTCTCTTCCTCCCCCCGCCCCAGAAGTTGGAGCTGATTGGGCTTACAGGCCTGTTTGCCAGTCCTATGTCTGAGGTGTTCTCCTCTCCGTGCCTGTAAGCCAACATTCGCTCTGCCTCAGTTCTCGCTAACTGCAGCCAGCAGTGTTTAACTGCTGCTGCTGAAAGCTGTAGCCCAGTTCTGGTTTCTCACCTCTTTGCTGTCCCTCCTCTTGACTCCTTAGTTGTTCCCAGTCTGGGGTACCGAGGACTTGGTGGGGAGCCTTCAGATGCTGGAATACTACGGGTGCCCCATCCTTAACCTGGGGAATGATTTTACAATCTATCTCTCTCCACTGGTATTTGGTAAGGCAGGATAGCATGGGTTTCTGGTTACCATGTGGGTCAATTATCCTGATCCAATGCATTCCTCATCCCAGAACCAGAGAAGAGAAAAGCATTTCTGATGGGGTCTACAAAACAGTAGGAAAAAACCCAGTGGTCCGTTGTGCTCTGTAGCTGTTTGTGCAATGTGACTCAAAGAGCCCTCAGGTGGCATGTTAGGCAATGTCCTTATTAAAGGGACCTGAGGATCTGAAAGATGTCCATGGTCATTGCCCTCTGTTCTTAGCCACTTGTTCCTGACTCAACTGTTGGATATTTGTCAGAAGGAGGAAACACCTTCCTTTCCTCTGTGCCTGACTTATCATTTAGGAATAAGACAGTGACTTTTGTACAATATTAAAATATTTTACATTTGAAGGCACTCGGTTTACCAATCCAATTATTCTTTATTCAAAAGGGTAATTTGAACTTTTTCACCAATTAGTCTAGTGATTTTTGTTACTATATGTTAAATTCACTAATTAACTTTTTTTGGTATTACCTAATGTAAAGTTCAACTAGCCAAAACAAAAACAAAAATGAAAAGCCTCTTTGGACATACTGTATATTAGTTGATTTGTCATGGTGTGTTAATTGCACCAGTAGGCATAGATTCCTATTTTTAAGATCAGAAATGTCTAAATTTGTCTTCCAGCTCTAACCTGCTTCCTTCATAGTCCTGTGGTATTCGTTAACTTAATCCCTTCGATAGTTTCACAGCCTCCTCGTGGGAATTAGGAGATTCGTTTGTTTGGACCCCACTGACACTAACCTATAAATATTCCCTGTTTAGATGTTCAGGGGAAGTTACTCCCAGATCAGGTTTTTTCCCAGTTGTCTCAAATTACCTGACCACCCCCAGCCCCAGGCAGAAGACCCTATGTAGAGTGATACCGCTGTACATTCTCCAGGAATATTTGGGATTGGTTACAGTACCCTTTTCCAATTCTGAGATGGGTGAAAACCTTACTGGCATGTGGCATCTCATATTTGCAATAAAGTCCTGACAAAATAGACTGCCCCCTTCCATACTTCCAGATGTATAAGTGGCCCCAGGCTTGGGCTTTTTATATAATTTCATAAACAGCTAACTTCTGGAAGACCTATCATGAGACCTGTATCACTCTGGTCCCATGGTGATGATGGCAGTGGTGGGGTTTGAAGTAGAAGTGGTGATAGTGGCATTTCTTGACAGATGGTGGTTGGATCTAATACAGTCACATATTCAGAATTTCCTTTGGCTGCCCTTAAAGATGTTAAGAAAGAGTACCTGTGTTTCAGGGGTCCCTACCAGCCCACCCTCCCCACTGTCCCTTCCACTCTTCCTAATCTCCTTTGACCTCTAACTCTTCATTGTTTGTGTGAATTCATAACATTTGATTTCTCCTCAAGTTCACTCCATCTTCATCAGCTCTTACTGTTTTACAGTTAACTCTGCTGTTTGCTGCATGCTGCATGAGACCCAGGGTCCCGGTAAGCCTTATTAACTCTAAATAGAACTGGCAGTGGCTTCTAGAACATGTCTCCCCAAAACCTGCCCCCCCAACACACTTATCTAGTCATAAAGGAAGCTGCTTAATTGTCCTAGCTGGTTTCCTCTTGTGACTTAGAATATGAAGAAACAGTCTGGTGTGGTTTCAAGTATATATGTGGAATGTTTGCCTGCCTGATTAAAAGCGAGGTATTTTCTGCCTCTAGAACAGCTGGCTAGCATAGGTAGATCAACATTTGAGGTTTCAGTTTTGGCCATTTTTTTCTTAAAGAGCCTTAATCATTACTTGCATAATTAACTAGACTATAGTGAGGAGGGAAACTGTTGGGTTCAGCAGATCTGTCTTGCAGTGTGACAGTGGCATTAACCTCAGGTTTGGGAATGTTCCCAGCCAACCAAACTTGCTTCTCTGTCTGCCTCTGGTGGCTATCCAAGGCGTTCAAGTTCTCAAATTTCTTTTGGCTATGTAACCCCTCAAGATGATAATAAAAGTGGAAGAAAATGAAGAGCTCTCAGATATTATAGAGAATTCCTTAAATTTAATTCTACAAGTACCAGCTTTATGAACACCTGCCTTTGCTGAGATGGATTCCTGAGGGCTAGGTGTTGTATCTACAGAAGTGAGTACAGCAGTCCCTGGCGTCACGTAATTTATAGGTTGGTTATAGCAATGATTAAGCACCTTCTATCTGTTCTACTGTACTCAGGTAGTAGGTAAGAGGGAACATAAATATATTTAATTTAACACAATTAGATTTATTACTGGTTTTTAAACTTTACCATAGAAACTTTCAAACCAAACAAAAGAAGAGAGAGGATAGCTCATTGCAGCCCCAGGTACCCACAACCCAGCCCCCAAACATAGAGCCAATCCTGTCTCATCTATTACCCCAAACCTGCTGGGTTTTTATAAAGCAAATCCCATATCATTTCATCTATAAATATATTATTAGCATGTATCTCTAAGAGATAATGACTCCTTTAAAAAAAACAACCCAAAACAACACAACCACAATGCCACCATTATCACACTTACAAAATTAACAATTTATTAGCATAAAATTCCTAGTCAGTGTTCAGAATACCCCAGTTGTCTCATAAATGCCTTTACATTTGGTTTGTTTGGATCAGGGAATATAAAATATTGAGAAGACTTCTCCCCACTCACCAGTGTAGTTTATAATTTAAAAGGAGAGCCTGCTGTTATCACCAAACTGATTGCTACATCTGCTGCACTGGGGACTTGGGGCAGCTGGTAAAACATCGTATTTTCAAGCAAATCCCAACGAGGAAGTCCATAGAGGCTTCTGAAACATAAGGCCAATGAAAGTGGGCCATAGGAAAGAACCCTAAAATAACAATGAAAAGATTTATTGTCTAGCTAAAAGGCAAGTCTTTAGAGCTCCTGTTAGTTGACAGGAATTAAACATCAGATTTTCATCTAGGAAGATTGTGACTTCATAATGTGTCCACTGCTGCGGTTCCAGTGCCTAGCAAAGTGTCTGACACCTGTAGAAGCTCAGTTCACATGTACCTTCTTTGTTTCCCATTTCCAATGAGGAGAGCAGGGAAGATGTATCCTGGTAAGTTAGATTTCAGTTAATGAAACTGAATTAACATGGTTTGACACAATTTGGTTCAGGTTTCCTTGAGTAAATCACTGATAGTGGCCATCACTAAAATGAATTCTGGCAAAACTATACTTAAAGCCTTACTTTATAAGTAAGCGACAATTGGCAAACAGCTGGGACAGCCAACCCCAACCCAACTAGGTTGGCTTTTCCTGGCAGGCTCCTCCCCACCAGACCACAAAATAAGTTCCAAACCAAATAGGGGAAAAAGGCCTTGGCTCTCTAGGATCCGAAAGCAGCAAAGGCAGTCTGTCCCCTCCCCAAAGCCCTCATTCCTGGGGGTAGATCACAAAGGCCACCTCTCATTAATCAGAGCAAAGCCTACTGTTCTTCACTGGTTTTGAAATTGCTTGAGACACTACTTGTAGCTGTCTGCAACTGTAAGAGAAATAGTTCTTCTCTGACCTGTACACAGTTGGTAGATACTATATCTCAATGGTTACTGGCCCTCGACCCTTGAGGGGTGCATGGTATATGAAAGAGTGTACACATATCAAAGTATGTCAGCCTTCCTGTGAAGCCCAGAACATAGGCCGTTGCAGTTTTGTTTAGGTTTCCCTTCCTGTAGGAAGTAGACAAAATAAAATAAGAGGTGAACATTCATGTAATATTCTAATACTTTTCAAAGTATGATATCTCATTTTCGCCTTATACCAGTCCTTTGAGGTAGAGAAGGAAGGAATAATCTTCAGTTGACAATATGAGTAAATGTAGAAGTAGGGAATATAAGGATCACACAGTAAGTTAGTGGCAGAACTAGAACAAGAATGTAGAACTCCCAATGAGAGAGAGAGAGAGAGAGAGAGAGAGAGAGAGAGAGAGAGAGAGAGAGAAGAGACAGAGAGAAAGAGAGAAGAGACAGAGTGAGAGAGGTGTGTAGATGTATTCACTCTGAGGAAGTGACTATACAAATATACTCACATATGCATATGCTTCTAATGATCCCTCCCAAATATCTAATAGTCTTTAATGAGATAAATGTATTCTTCAGGTAAGAAACGGGCTTAGATCCACAGCCAAGGAGTTCTTGAGAACACTGAGGTGTGATTAAACATCTTCTAAGGGATTCAGGCTTTAATTCTGGCTGTGACTCTTTCTTTATGATCATGGGCAGGACAGTTGATTTCTTTGTTTCTCAGTCTCCTCAAATGTCAAATGAAGATTGATACTACTTGCCCTGTTTATGTCACAAGGATGAAGTTTAAATGGAAGAAAGGTCAAAGTGCTATGTGAACACAAACCAACCATGGATTTCCATAGTTCAGGTTTTCAGATACCTGTGGTCTGGACCATCCCCAGACACTTCTCAAACAGCTTTTCCTTATGGGTTACCAGTTAGCTGACTGGGACTGCCCTGAAGGCTTCCTGAGGTGAAACCTCAATATCCTCTGCTTTCCCTATGGGACAAGGCAATTGGTAGCTGAGAGCCTGGTGCTCTATCCAGTGGCCAGAGGCTACCTGGAGATTTGCTGAAGGTATTCCTGCACAAAGTTTCTAGTTGGGGGGGGGGCATTAGTCAGGACCTAGCAATTAGCAAGAGAGAAAGTATTCTTGAGGCTGTTGGTAATTATTTTGCTAGCTAATACCACTACTGCTGCCACTCAGAGGTGTGTGTGGGTGTATGAGCGAGAAAGCATGTTCCCAGGAATCAATGTAATAGGACCTTAAGACCATCTAACATAGCTATGTATTCTAATTTATCAATTAGTCATCATGACACACAATTTTCTTCTAACTTTTTTTTTTTTACATTAATCCACCCATTCATTAACCCAACTTCTCTTTTCATTTTCAGTTTGGGCTTCCTATAGATGCTCTTTTCCTGCACAACAGAGCTTGGTCTCCCTTTCCTAATTACTCCTAGGGGGCATACAAACCCTGCCCTCCCCACTCTTCCTACCAAGGTTTATAGAAGCCTGAGAATCTGAGGATAGTATCTGGCCTCTGGTCAAATCAGCAGTCATGTGATGCATCATGCATCTCAGTCTTCCTCCCAGCACCCCCAGCCACCCACTCCCTTCCCCCATCTTTGCCAGACTGTAACATGGTCCAGGGGCCCATCTGCTACACTCTACCATCAGCTTCCCTGTTTCTGCTCGCTTCCCTGAGGTATTTGCATCCACGGTGGCTGGGTAAGCACCAGTCAGCACTGCTTTCCCCCTTAGTCTCCAGTCACTGAGCTTTCCTGAGCATCCCCTGCCCCCAAATAGGAGCAACAGCCCCTTTATAGAGGCTCAAGAAGGAGATCTTTTGGTGCCTTTTCTTTCTCGCCTCGCAGCCCAGCCCTTTCCACTTCTGATTCACTCAAAGTAACTGTACTCAAGCTGTGTTAAAAATCCAGAACAAGTTTATTTACACCACGCCCTTCCCAGAAAACATGACTGCTGAAGAAAATAGCATAAATTGCCCCTCTCTGGTTACCCCACAGATGAGGAAGTGAGAATAAATCTGAATATTATTACCAGCCTAGTGTCATGAATGGTAGACTTAAGGAAATATTCTGAGGTGTCTCAGCATCCCCTCTGTAATCTCTTAAGGGGCTCCACACAATGCCCCAAAGGCAGAGCCAGTAGGAGGTCATAAACTGCCAAACTGAGTGGTCAAAGAATCAGTGTTTTCAGTTTAGCTTTGATGAGTCTTCCAGTCTATTTATTTGGTGAATGTGATGAGATTTAATCTGTATTTTGTATGTGTCCCCCCAATCAGAAGAGGAGAGATTATCAGCTGGAGAGGTGAAAAGACTCTTTGTTTCTCTCGGAAGGTCCCTAACTTTATCTCCAGTCTAAAGATTTGATATCTTAAAAATATTCCAGCCCTAATTTTGATAATGGCTTTGGGAAACCCTTTGAAGTAGAGAGTCCTCCATTGTCGGGCACAGTGGCCTTTGGTGTTTGGCCAATGAGAGAGTGAGAGCTGGAGGTAAGCTGGCAATGACCTGTGGCTAACACGCCCTTTCTCTGCCCTTCCTTTGCAGTAATCCATGGCTGTGTACTGAATAGTATTCCCCGCTACAGCTGGACTGGACTCCATTTAGCTTTTAAAGCCAAGGTTCCTATTTTAACTGACAGTGTTCCTTCGGGGTGCCAGGCAGCCAGATCCCCCTCTCCTGCCATGCACTTCCACTTCAAACCCCACCTCTTCTTTTGAGTTCTGCCTTCCAGTCCCACTGGCACTGACCATGACCTTCATCTTCTTTTTTATTTTTTGAGGTGGCTTTTTTGGTTACTCTCTTCCAAAACACAGTCTAACAAGGCTATGCCAAATATTCAGGCCTTTTTGAAGTGTTGAGAATGGGGAGAGGGTTTCTCTCTTCAATAATAGATAGTAATAGGCAGTGAAAGGTAGAAAAAAATGAAAAGCAAATATATGCACACACTTTATCTTGTTGGCAAAGCAAGAGTGCAGTTTTGATGTATTGTCTGGTGAGTAGCTGATTGGTTAGTGGCCAGAGGCGAGTGTGAAGGGGTTGCTGCCAAAGCATAAGCTAGTTTCTTGAAAAATCTAAGTCTCATAGTGGAGCATTTTAGGAGACCCTGTGTTTGGCAGTTAAAACAACAACAACAAAAACAAAAACAGACAAAAAACACTTGGATACTCAGCTAGTAGCTCAGAGAGATGCTGAGCTAGGGCTGTCAAGTCTTCCTGGGAAGACTTTGCAGCTTTGATATTTTCTTGTCCAGTTTCACAACTGCTTCCCATGAATCCCAAACGTAAAACAACCACCAGTCTCCATCCCTCTGGGTAATTATTTGCATCACAAATAAAGCCCCCTCATTTGCATTTGTTTACGGTACTTGAGGCTTGAGGAACTCTGAAAACTTCAAAAGTTTGAGAGCCACCCACCCTTTGAGGGACCTTCGGAGACGTATGCAGGAATTTTGTATTGAGACGTATGCAGGAATTTTGTATTAAGGGAGAAATTTTGGTCCACTAGACAGACATGACCCACTTTTTTCGTTAGAGAAAATTGAGGCTCAGAGAAGTGAGGGATTTGCCGGAGGTCCCATTACTGTTTCATGGCAGAAACCAGGCTAAATTCAGTGTCTCCTGATTGCCGATCCATTTCACAAAGAGATTCAATCTGTTCATGTGTGTTCCTGGAGACAAGGTCTTTTGATGCTCTGAGAAACTGAATAGTTAGTATTAGAGGGTCTTTGAGGGTTTTTTTCCCCATAGAAAAATATCCAAGGATGTGTGGGTAGCGGCGGGCAAAGCAGAAGACTCCAGACCAGCTCCTGAACTGAGTGCTTCTGCTGACGGTAGGGATCACCAGCACTTGTTAGCTGGTCAGCTTTCCTGGAAGTATGGAATGGGGCCCAGGCATGCGTATATTTAACAGGTGCCCTAGATGATCCTTATAATCAAGAAAGTATAATAAACAAAAATCTAACCCGTGAGCGAGCATAAGGCCTTTAGGAAGTCGATAAATGCTATGAAAAGAATTAAAATAGTTGTTTTATCATTGTAGACAGAAAGGTGTGTTTTTTTCCTTCAGTGAAAAGGCCTTTTAATGAATACAATTGTTACTGGTGTGTTTTTTTTAAAAATACCCTAACTACTCTGTTACTTCTGGTGAAACAAAACCAGTCATTAGAAATGGTCAGTGCTTTTATTTTTCCAGACTGGAATGGCATGCCTGAAAAATCCCCACATGTGTGTACACACACCCGTCATTTCTCTTAAGCCAAGAAGTTTACTTTTCCTAGCTGCAATATAGATCACTTTGTTTTCTGTTTTAATCATTTGACCTTCACATGGCTGTTAATATGTGCTTGTTTTTTAATTAAAACAAGAAGCTTTAAACTGGTGTGTGGTGTTCTTAAAACCTTCTCAGCAGATTTCCTGGTGGTGATGGACCCCATTTCTAACCTGTCCTCTACAAGTATAATCTGTGCTACCTTACATTGCCCCTCCCTTTGCCCTGTCTTACTTTGAATGTTCTTTTTCTTTGGCTAATTTCATGTTTTCTTTTCTCTCTCTCTCCCTTTCCAGCTTTTTTTAATCTTGTCTTCAGCAGCTGTACTAAGTTTAAAGGAGAAGACTGCCATTATAGAAGAGTTAGGGTTCCATGTTGTCTCAAACCAGAAAACAACAAATTCCCTCTCCCCCCAAATTGCGCACACACACTCAGCAAGTGTTCATGGGTCCCTGTGTCCAGGAAAGAAGCTCTCTCCTGAGTTACATGGTATTTTAAATGGAAGTGTCTTGTCCTAACCTAACAAGGCAGGAAAAGAACCATCAGAGCTGGAGAATGGACCAAATGTAACTTCAGAGAGACAACTGCAGGATGACTCACCCAAGTGTAAGTGACTGGGGCAGGAAACCTCACCTGTGGGTGTGGAAATGCTGTTCACAAGTTTTTGTTTGAGGTTTTTTTTTTTCTTTTTAAACACAAATTCTCTGGTTCAGTGGGTTGACTGTCTATTGCCACTATTAAACATTTCTGAATATGGACGAGAAAGTCAAGTGACATTTGTATCTTCTTCTGCATTCATAGACCTTCTGCAGACCCCCAGCAAGGGGGAGAATGGATCCACTAACACCCAGTGTAGAAGGGAAAGATGGGAGGGGTTATAAGCTTAGTGAGAGCAAAATTTACTCCATTCAACCTTCCAAGGCCAGTTAGGGTTTTGAGAGAGGTTTCTGCTCAACTTGAAATCTGGAGGGACAGATCTGATGTTGATAAATCTGCCTTGAATTCATTGGTTTAACTTGCATCAAAATACCATGTGAGTGCGTGCTCATTCCTAAATATCCCTATAACCATTGCCATCCCACTATCCAGTGTCTCTTGAGAGAGTCGTTTTTTGCATGTTTTCCAGTATCTGTGTTTGTTTTTCCTTTCTTCTTTGTTGTTTTTGCTCAAAGGTGTGACCAGTCACTGCCCCTCTGGGGCCTTCATTTGCCAGGAGAAACATCCTGAAACCAGCACTGTTTAGCTTGATACCTTTCTAATGCCCATGTCAATTTTCAATAAAATTTCAAAGAAATGCTCAATGGCTGTGTGATCTGATGTTAAACCATTAGGTGAGGTGGCCCATCATGGTTTGCCTTAGGAGAAGTGAGTAGCTGTCTTCCAAGTGGGTGACTTGAGGGGCTCAGGGAGGCACCATCAGCCCATATGCAACCTTTCTAGATGGGCTGCTGTGCCCCGTTTCCTCAATCTGAGATTGAAATTCCCACAGGGTGGGGTGGGAGTGGACAGGAAATCCTCTACTTTTCCTTTATTAGCATGGATTTAACTGATCCGTTGGGCTCATGATGATCTAGGATAATCGATGGAGGAAGTGGAGTGCCAGATCCTACCGAACAAGATTCTTTTAAGTCTGTGATTTGAGATTCCTGAAAATTCATGGATATGACTGTTCTTCATGACTCAAAAAGCATTCTAAAGATAGCAAGTAGTATTTTATGTCCTGGGTATACCAGGGAGGGAAGCTCCTATCCCCACCTCAGCCTCCCGCCCCCAGCATTAAAGTGGACAAGAGGCAGAGTGGTCAGTTTTCATAAGTCTGCTTGCGGTCGAGGTGAAGTTTCCTTTCCTTGGCTTCATTTCCGGGATGGCCAGATGCTGTGGACAGGACAGTGGTCCTTAACCGCTTGGTACCCAGGCCTGAAGGAAATGACACTGGCCTGCGTCTGCACAGCTCGCACAGTAGGGGGCAGCCGGGTGAGACATAAATCGCCTGTGACATCACTGAGTAGCGACAGGCACTGAGGTGTAGAAAAATACAGGCTCTTGAGCTTGACAGTGTTGCTAGCCGTGTGTACGATGGGCAAGTTGTGTTAAAAACTTCTCTGTAAAAGGAGACTATCAGTAACTCCCTTATAGGGCGATTGTGAAGCCTACATGAGCTAATGTAAATTAAAGACCAGGTGTTCCATAAATGATATCCTTTATTAAGGATGGAGTTTCCCCTTTACTAGAAGTATTTTAGGTTTCTCTCTAATCCACCGTTTCTCAACCTCAGCACTACTGACATTTGAGGACAGATAATTCTTTGTTGTAGGGACCTATGAATTGTAGCATGTTTAGCAGCATTCCTACCCATTATATGTTAGTACCACATCACACCACACCACCTACCCCAAGTTGTGACAACCAAAAATGTCTTTTCCCAATGCCAAATGTCCCCTGAAGGGCAAAAGTCCCATGTTGAGAATCATTGCTCTAGGCCAGGGGTCAGCAAACTTTTTTTGGTAAAAGGCCTGCTGGTAAATGTTTTAGGCTTTGCAGGCAATATGCTCTCTGCAACTATTCAACTGTTACTATAGCACAAAAGCATCCATAGCTGATATGTAAAAGGTTGAATGTGGCTGTGCGCCAATGAAACTATTTACGGACACTGAAATTTGACACACACACAAATTTCACTTTCATATCTCCTGAATTATTCTTTTGATTATTTTAAGCCTTTAAAAAATGTAAAAGCCTTTGTTAGCATGAGGGCCATACAAATACAGGTGGTGGGACCAGATTTGGTATGTAGGCCATAGTTTGCTTACCCCACCTCTAATGCATTTTAGTGCTTGTTGATGCATCATCAGACTAAAGGTGTTTGAAGGGAGTGGCTGGTCAAAAGAAATAAAAAATGAAGACAAATGGCTGAAGTTTTAATGCAAGTTAAGGGGAACATGGGTTTGATTAAAATTTGCATCCAGTTTTGCTAGAGCACAAATGGGGGGCAAAGCCTGCTGTGTCGAAGAGAGCCTGCTCCTGGGGCAATGCTGAGCAGGTGAGAATGCCAACTACTGGGGAGAGAACCAGGCCTCTAATATCCTCAAAAAGGCCCAACAACCAGGATTCCAGTGTAAGCACTGAGGTTAAGCAGTGTCCTCTCCTGTCTGAAATGCCCCCACTTTAGGAGAGTCATCCCTATGCTGAAAATGTTGCAGAGTCACCTCCCAAAATTCAGGTTTTGCCACCTAGACCTACTTTCCATCAGTGTCCATCCAAGTCCTGCACTACCTCTTAGCTTGTATGACTTGAGCTTTAGAAAGGCCTTGCTCTGGGCTCAATACCTATAAAAAATTGTGTGAATATCTGTTATGTATATAATTGGGGACAAACTCCATCTTGGTTTGGGGCTTATCAAATTATTTTTCCTTAATCAAATGGTAAGGGCATATTTAACACCTCCCATGGGTTTGGATTAGTGCCCTTTGCTATGGGGTATACTTTGCATGAGCTCTAGTTAGATGCTATTTTTTAGTAACTTAGAGATTGGCCCCATCTTGCCTACTCAACCACATTTTCCAATACTTCCTAATATCCAGTCTTCTTCCCAGTATACTCAGTCCAGAGACCTCTCCCTGAGTTACACAAGTGATTTGTTGACTTTGTCTGAATCCTCTACTGATTTAAATCCTGCCTTTGAGGCTCAGGCCCTACCTTCTCCTTGAAGCCTTTCTTGATCCCATCTACCTATCCTGATCTCTTCCATTTTTGAACATCCTACTTGAACTTTTACGATCTTCTCTTCTTCCCATTTGAGGTACTTTCCTCCTCAAGAGATGTTAAGTTTCCTAAGGATAGGAACATCATGCATAGCCTTCCAGAGGGCCCCATACAGTGCTGGACACACAACAAAATGTGATTAAGAGGTAGCTAGATTGAAATTCTTCACCAATGTAGGGAACTATTGAATTTTCCTAGCATTTAATTTTGAAATTTATAAAATTTTGCCCCTTCTGCTTTATCATTTGTGTGTGTTCTCCCCGCCCTACACACACACACACACACATACACACACTCACACACACACTCACACACGGTCTGACAATTAAGTTCGCAAACTTGTTGCAATGACGTTGCTGACGTTTTTTGATATCAGAGGGATTATTCATTATGCATTTGTACCAAATGGACAAAAAGTTAACCAAGTTTACTCTTTGGAAGTGCTGAAAATGCTGTGTAAAAAAAGTTAGACGACCTGAACTTTTCGCCAATTCACGGCTCTTACATCATGACAATGCACTAGCTCACATGGCACTGTCTCTGAGGGAGTTTTTAGCGAGTCAACAAATAACTGTATTGGAACACCCTCCCTACTCACCTGATCTGGCCCCCAATGACTTCTTTCTTTACCCGAAGATAAAGGAAATATTGAAAGGTAGACATTTTGATGACATTCAGGACATGAAGTGTAATACGACAACAGCTCTGATGGCCATTCCAGAAAACGAGTTCCAAAATTTCTCTGAAAGGTGGACTAGGTACTGGCATCGGTGCATAGCTTCCCAAGGGGAGCACTTCAAAGGTGACTGTAGTGATATTCAGCAATGAGGTATGTAGCACCTTTCCTAGGATGAGTTTGCGAACTTAATTGTCTGACCTCGTATATATATATATGCACATGTATATAATATATAGTAGATAAGATATACATATTTTTTTCTGAACCATTTGAAGGTACTTTACATGTATCATGGTCTTTTACCCCTAAATGTTCCAGTGGGTGTTTCCTAATAATAATGATATTCTCTTATATAACCACAGTTATGAATAATATGCTGTATAGTATTTTTTCTTGCCATATAGGATTTGGTCTGGGATCACCCATTATGTCCTCTTTAGTCTCCTTTAATCTGGAACAGCCTTTGTCTTTTATGACTGATATTTTTGAAGTCCCATTTGAAAAATAGATTGTTCTCATTTTGGGTAAAGGTGTTGCCCAATTTCTCCACTATATAAATTACTTTTTTTTTCTTCTTCTTTGCTACTAATAAACAATCTGTGGGGAGAAACTATAAGTCCATGCAATATCCTACTCTTCATAAAAAAATTTCCCCTAGATTTAGCATCTATTGATAATTCTTGCCTGTGCCAATCTACAAAATGATGATTTTGCAACTCCAGCACTACCTTCATATTTCCTAATAGGCACAGAGTATTCTATTGTAAGCAAAGGCCCTCCCTCCTTCCTCATTATTTATCTATCTACTTAGTGTCATTATGGACTTATGGCTTCATATTTTTTCGATGGTTTACTACTGTGCTTAATACTATTGGTGCTCAAATTACCAAGATTTGGCCAGTGGGAGCTCCTAGCTATTGCTTTTAATGTTAGTAAACATTCCTCAAGAGGATATTGTAGTGCAGACTATTCTGGTCAAGAACTTTTGGTGACCTAATTTATAGGGGTGGTGCTTAGCTAGGCTCCAAGTTTCTCCCTTTCATCATTCACCAACTGCCCCTTAGGAAAGGGCAGGGAAAGAAGCTCAGAGCTGTCTCTCTCTCTCTCTCTGTGTGTGTGTGTGTGTGTGTGTGTGTGTGTGTGTGTGTGTGTGTGTGTGTGTGTGTTAAAGACAATGACAGGAGTCTGTGTCCGAACAGAGAAAGTTAATGGAGGAGAGGAGGATGGATGACTACGGGAGGTTTCTGGATTGTTCTGGATTGCGATGGCTGCCTTTATCATCACTCCCTCCTATACCTCTCTTCAACCATTATTCAGATAATCTATTTCTGCTTAGGGATTTCAATTCCTGCTCACTGAGAAGTCATCTGTGGCTTGTGAGAAGGGAAGGGGCTGGCATAGGTTGGCTGAAAGATTCTTTTTGATCAGAAGGATTGCCAGGGAAATAAGGTAATTGATAATCATGCAAATTTTTGTTTAGCTTTCTAGGGATGAAACTATGTATTCCATAGTGGGAATTGCAAATGGAATTCAGTTATGGCTGTTCCAGAGCAAATGGCCTCTAACATCAGTTTCATTGCCTTTCATTTTGTAATCCAAGTTCAAAAGTCAGATTGCAATTATTTGTTCCTATACGATGAACAAGTTTTCATCCAGGCTGAGAAGACCTAGTTTTTATTTTCTCAAATCTTTTTCTGGGGAAGATGTATATTGATGACAATGCTGTTTTTTATGAAGGTTGGCAGCTTAGGCTGAAATAAATCCAATTGTAAAATAACAAATCAACTTACAATGTAGTCTCCAAGAAAATGAATTTCATGAGGTTGGGACAATGGAAAAAGCCTCCATTCATTCTGTCATTCATTTAATTCAACAAATATCTATGGAGTGCCCACAGTAGCCAGGTGCAGGTGCTAAAAGCAAGACAGATGAGTTCCTCATTCTCCTGGAGCTGAGACTGGGGGGTGGGTAGTCAAACTAGAGAAAAGTTCAGGTGATACATGCTGTGAAGAAAATTAAACAAAACAGGGCAATGCAATGGCAAATGGCTGAGGGAGCAGTGGATGAGGAGCGAGGTGACATAGATTCTGATCTCAGCATTGCTACAATCTCTACAGCCTTTAGCAAAAACACTTTCATCCAATGGTCCTGTTGCCAGTGGGACACTGATTTTATGCAGAACTGTTTCTCCCCACCAAGCTTGCAATCAGTTGAAGGACAACAGAAAACGTAATTTGTTTTTCCTTTGTTTTCTACTATATTGAGCACAAAGTAGGCACTGTGTAAATTCTTGCTGACACTCATTGACTAACTACTTGAATAACACAGGTCGGCAGACAGGGATTGAAGGAACAGATCCACCGGTAGAATAACACGTTTGGCTACAGTGATTTCGCCATATGCTGCTGTGCAGCTTTTAAGCCTTTTTTGGGGGGCCCCCTTTGTATTATTTTGCACGTTTTAAATCGATACGGGAAATATAAAATTACTTGTAATCATGATCTGAACTGTGGAAGCATGATGTTTCTATTTGTCTGCAACTGGAATGGAGTATGTACGATAAAAGTGGTTGAGTAGTGGCGCTGTGGATGGTTTTCTTTGCAAGTATTTCATTTTTCCTGTTTTCATAATAAAACACAAAGCTAATGATGAACAACGCTTTTCAAGCTATCCTCTGAAGAAAAGGAGTTTCGGAGGACTGACATTAAAAAAAAAGTGTAAAATCCATTCCAAACTTAAGTCCCTCCCAAAGGACACGGTCCCACTGTCGCACCGCTCAGAAACCCATAGAAAGCGTCACGCGAGACGTTGCTGCCAACAATCACCTGACGACGCCTTCCAGGGACTTAACGGAACCATGTTCCACAACCTCTGAGAACCTTCCAAAATTCCTTTCCCGGAGTCCCCGCCTTCCGCTTGTCAATGTACTGTAGTACGCCAAAGGCCGGTAGACTCCACGGGAGGGGAAGAATGTACATCGCGCGATATTCAGCGACGGGATTTCGAAGTTGGGGGGCGGGGAACTGTCGCAGCGCATGCGAACTGGCCTCACAACCTCGGGGCAGCACGAGGGTAGGTAGGCTGGTTCCCAGAGGAGGGGGAGCAGAGAGTGCTCGTGTGTTTTTTCCCCTCCTCCCCGCGCAGTGCGTGTGTCTGCGGGTGGCTGAAAGTGCGGAGCTCGGGGCTTGGCTCGGCGTCCCCGGCACGCGTGTGACTGCGGCGGGTACCCTCCTGCTCCTCCACGAGTTGGAGGAGTGCAGCGGGCTTGCGCCCTGGAGTCGGGACGTGAGCGCCTTTTCCTCTTTAACGGTCGCCCCCTACGCACACACCCCAGTAACCTGAGAGTTGGTCTTCGCGCCACAGAGCGCCCCTCCCACCAACCCCTGTTCCCGCTCGCTCCTGGTCGGTAGTCGGCTTCATCCCTGGGGGCCCTGCTTGGGGGTGGAGAAGATGGCTGGCGGACGTCTGCTGTTGGGGGGCGACTTCCTGTCGCCTCCGCCGCTGCCCCCCCTCCCGCCGCCGCCGCTGCCGCCCCTCCCGCCGCCCCCGCCCGAGCCAGTGCTGGAGCAGTGGCGCTATAGCCACGAAAGTGACTGGCAGTGGGCTCTGCGACGCAGTTTCATCTGTCGCCACCTGCACAGCTATCCCGGGGCTGCCCTCGACCAGCTCCTCGCGCTCTCTGCCGCTTGGACCAACCACGTTTTCCTGGGCTGCAGGTGAGGAATGTGTGCTGGTTGGGTTAAGGCACGCAGATAGGGGATAGGTGATGGGGATCGGGATAGGGACGCGGGCAGGTTATGAGTGAGGGCTTAGAGGCTGGAGCTTTGGAGATGCAGGAGGACACTGTTGGCCTGGGGAGAGGGTTGGCCGAGTGAGGTGGCAGGGGGCTGAACAGCTAGAAGGGTGCGGGGATCGAGGGAGTGGCCCCTCCAGGATAAGGGAAGGAGATAAAGCTGTGCTTGGAAGGCGGCTGCTGAGAGGGGGTCATTGTGGTGATGGTTCTGGAGAGCGTGGGAAATGACGGATAGCAGAACCTCGGACCTGCGTAGGAACTTCCAAGGATGAAGCATCTGCAGGGAATATTCTACAGTCCGGGTTTCCAGGGTCTGCGGGGCCGGCGGGAGGGTGGTAGTGGCTGTGGTTCTAATCTTGGTCTCTTGACCTCGCTCTCTTTACATCCCCATTAAATAAAACAACAGCAGCCCTCCAGCTGAATTTTACTGTCTCCTCCTTGGGAGGCGGTTTGTATGAGGTCTCTCAGCCTTGCTTGTAGATTTGCGCATAATATGTCTGTACGCAAACAAAGAAATGGATATATTTACTATAGAAATGGATTTCCCTCTTTTCAATTTAAATGTGATGAAAAGGATTAACAACATTTGGCCTCAGTTTTAGGGGTGTGTGTGTGTGTGCGCGCGCGTGCGTGCATGTGTGTGTGTCTGTGTGTGTGTGTCCGTCCCCCTTTTTCTAGAACCTGGTGCGCATTTGAACCAGGCCTCTTTGAAAGCTCTTTGGAGTCTATGGAGACTGCAGTATAGTTCCAACGCATTTTTTTTTTAACAGACTACTTGGACTTCTGTCCTTCAGAACCCCCAAATTGGTCTTATACTAATCATTCCTGTGATGGACTGAGAGGCTTCTTTTTTTGATCCTCCTTCCTCACGGTGAATATTTTATTAGGAAGGCTGAGAAATTCTGGAAAATGATCAGATCAAATTCAGCCAATTCAGTTTCAGGAATGACTAACAGATAACAGAAAAATACGATTGTCTACTCCTACCCTTAATTGTTGAGCATAGCATCTACTGTGATACTTTTTTGCTCTCATCACAAAAAATTATTTTTTTCTATCTTCTCTGGGTTAGTGTAACTTCTGCCTCCAGAGATACTGATTATTTCACTGGAGGAACTGGTTACAATTGGGGAAGTCTCAGTTATTAATCAAGTCAGATAAATCTAATTAACCTTCATTTAACAATTGTTCTTGCAGTTGAAAAGGTACCTTTATCATAGATATCCTTAATATTACAGAAGGCCATGAGGAATCTGAATAAAAAAAATTTAAAAAGACCACATGGGAGGAGACTAATCATCCTTTGTAATAATAACAAATCTTAACCTTCCCACAAGAATGTACGCTCCTTTGGGCAAAGGGTTTTTGCTTTCTTGTTCACACCTTTATTCTCAGTGCCTAGAAAAGTGCCTTCTGCATAATAGTTGCTCAGTAAATGTGTGTGGAGTGAATGGATGGATATAGCTTTATAATGTACAAAATATTTAAAATATTTATGTATTTCACTTAATACAACAACCTTGAGAATTAGGTGGTGTCTCATTTTTACAGCGAAATCAATGGAGGCCAAGAAGTTAAGTGACTTTTCCAAGGTCCCACAGTGAGGGTTAGGACCCTGGTCTTCTGATGCTCTTTCCACTGCGATACAGCTGCTGTATTTGGGAAGGATGGACCAGAAGTAAAAGCAAGTAACTGACATAAAACGCATTATTGTTATATCTCAGGATTCCATTCCAAGAACAGCAGCCTTATACGTAAGTAGGGCATTAAAAAACACAAACCAGGCCAATGGTAGTCAGTGTTAAAAAGCTCAAGCATCCAGGGCTTTGCCACCTTATTTGTCTCTTCTCTTCCTTGTTGATGTGATATTAGTGTTTGGAAGGCAGATGCCAGTGGGCTCATGATGTGAAACTAACTTTTCACATAGGAAGTAGAGGGCATCAGTCACAATGAAGTGTGAGTGAGAGCTTTCAAAATATTTATCAGTAATCTGGTTGTGTGTTAGATTCACGTATGATGTTTGGAGTCTTATGAATAGTTTTGAATAAACAATTTTATACTTGGAAATCCTAATCTTTGCTGAGTTTTCAAACCTTAGCTTTTTTATTTGAACCTAGTAGACCCAGTTTAATATATTTAAAATTTTGTTGAAAGCATCTATTACTAAATATTCATTAAATGTAGGTGCCATTGTGTATCATAAGTATGTACCTATGTGTACCTGTCTTTGTTCAAGAATGCAATATTCATGAAGTCAGATGTCTTTGTCTATTAGAAATCATCTTTTTATGTGCTAGGCATGGTGGGACACTTGGATACCATCCTGATTCCCAAAAGTTTGGTTCATAATAAGCTGCCTTTGAAAACCCTAAAGATCTCCAGGAGTTTTTTTTTTTTGTTTGTTTTGTTTTTCTTTTTTTTTTTTTTTTTTAAGCATTTACAACTAAATGGGTAAACTAACAGACTCAAATATATAATATGCATGCATCTTTAAATTACTATATTAGACTTGCTTTAATGATACTTTACATCATGGTCCCTCCAAAGATAGAATACTATATAGCCATCAAATCTCATAGGGTAGTGACATGGGGGAAAATGCTTATGATATAGTAAATTCAGAGCAAAAAAAATCCCACCAGATCTGATAGTGACTGAGGGGGAGGCAGTAGTATGGAAAACTTAGAAAAAGGAATAAAACATAAACCCCAAAATGTTAGTGAAGTTATCAGTGGTTGGGTTTGTAGGTGCTTTTCTTGGTGGAGTCTCTGAAACTTCTGGAGTAAAGGTGTTACTTTTAAATCCACTATAAAAAATACACTCTGGAAAACTGAGTAATGAAAGCTTTACTGTCTTGGCTCATTTCAAATTTGTGGAACCACTTCTTTATCTCTGGATAACTACTCTCTGGAGAATTTTAGAAATGGGAACGAAATCCTAGTTATCTTATCAAAGTCTTTAGACTGATATTTGCATTGTTCTTAGAATAGTTAGATGTTAGGCACTATATGGTCTTTTCAATTATTGTTTGAGCTGGTTGGGCTTCTTCAGTATTCCAACTTCCTAATAAAGGACTGACAAGCTGACTGGGCTGGCAACCTATGCTAAGGCTTATTTTTGTAGCCTATGGGTGATGCTTAATTTTGTGGCAGATGTAATGGATAGGGAACAGTAAGTACGTATAATCATTACTAATGCTGGAAGAAACCTGAGAGAAAAGTGAGTGTGAATGGAATGAGCCCCAAATGCATCATTCATGCACAATGGATTATGACATACATGCCATTTACAGTTTTATACCCTATATGGAATCAGGCTGTAATTAAAGTTCTGGAGAACTTTGACTACATTGCAAGGTGAATGGCTTGGTTATAGTACCAATTTTGGTAACAAAAGTGGCATTACCAGTTTATGACTTGTAGACTTCCATTTCATTTTCATAATCTCTTGTTTTCATCTCATACCTTGGAAATTGGACTCCCAGATCTGTATGGAAGTGATACATATATATATATATATATATATATATATATATATATATATATATATATATATAGAGAGAGAGAGAGAGAGAGAGAGAGAGAGAGAAACGTTTTAGGCTATGCTTTCTGATGTTTGGATAAGAGAAAATGAAAATAAAATTAACTGGCATTTAAATACTGGTGTTAGCAGCAGCAAGAGCAGTATCAGTTTGAAGTGCAGGTTATAACTGGGCTAGTTTCTGGTAACCTGTGAAATGAAGGCCACCATATCTTCTCTGCTTTGCAAGGAAAGACACCTGATGGGTGTGGAACCTATTGTGCTGAAAATGGAAAATGTTTCCTTTTCAAGTTCAGAATCTATTCATGTAAAGGTGTGATAGTTACTCATTTTTCATAACTTTCCTCCTAAATACCATAAGGAGTCTCTTTTTGGGTCATAGGCCGGGAAAGGCTCTGAAGATAGGAAGGGTGAGTAGATCCCCATGATAACAAAAACTTCACTTGAGCTCATGTTTTTGTTTCTCTGTAGTAAAATGATATTTTGTCAAGCAGCCAATCTACTTTTTAAGGAGCCCTTTTTAAAAACTGTGTTTTAAAGCTTTTTATTATGGAAAAATCAAGCACATACCTAAGTAGAAGAGTTTAATGAAACGCCCATGGACCCATCACTCAACTTCACTATTATCTACAGTTGGTCATGCCATCCAGCAACATCTGTTTTTGCTGACAGTTTTTTTTGTGGGAGGTAGTCTGGAGTATATTAAAGAAGACCTTGACATGATTCCCCCTGCGAATACTTCAGTATATATCTGTACCAGATCAGAAGAGTCATAATACGTTTATTCACCCTTAAAATTAAAAATAATTTGTTAAAATCATCTAATGCCTAGTCCATGTTCAGTTTTCTCCATTTGCCTCAAAATATCTTTTTGTGATTGGAGTGTTTGACTCATGATCCAAACAAGGTCTACACATGAGGTGTTACTTATGAGGTGTGACCGAAAAATACTGTGAATGTTTAAATTTTAAAAAAATATATTAGAGTAAAAGACACATTGCCATTGATCCCCCTCAAAATATTCCAACTTGCTTCGAACACATTTATCCCATTGTTCTTGCCACTTTCTGAAGCAGTTCTGGAAGTCTTCTTTTGTGAGTGTCTTTAGTTGCACTGTCCTGGCTACCTCAGTGTCCTGAATCAATTCAAAATGTTTACCTTTCTTGGTCATTTTTACTTTGGGAAGAGCCAGAAGTCACATGGTGCCAGGTGGATGAGGACACACAATAATGTTTTCGTTTAACAGAAATTGCTGTACCGGAAGTGATATGTGTGACCTGGAGGCTTTCTGTTGTGATCACAGAATATGGTGAATGCAGCTGCCGAATGCCATCTAACGGAAAGGCAGGGATCTTCAATACGGGAAGCGGCGTGTCAACCTTTAGTAATGGTGTGTGACAAGTTTCAACTTGTTCGGTGCAGTCAGTCAGGTGTGAGCTACGGTTGAGAGACGGTGTGTTTTAAAGTGTTCTGTAAATCATCCTCCATCATGACAATGCTCCATGTCATACAATGCTTCTGGTATACGGTAATTTCTGTCAAATAAAAATATTACGATGTGTCCTCATCTGCCTTATTCACCAGATCTGGCACTGTGCAACTTCTGGCTCTTCCCCAAAGTCAAAGTGACCATGAAAGGTAAACATTTTGAATTGATTCAGGACATTGAGGTAGCCAGGACAGCACAACTAAAGCTACGACAGAGGACTTCCAGAACTGCTTCGGAAAGTGGCAAGGACGATGGGATAAGTATGTTCAAAGTGAGGGGGTGTATTTTGAAGGGGATTAATGGCAATGTGTCTTTTACTGTAATATTTTTTTAAAGTTTAAACATTCACCGTATTGTTTGATCACACCTCATAATCAATGAAGAAATTGGGTTTTCACATAGCGTTTCCTTTATTCTGGATTTGGCTGGTTATATTCTTGTGGTGTTATTTAATATGTTTCTGGGAGTTAAGGGCTTGATTAGGTTCAAGTTCAGTTATTTGCTGGGCAAGAACACTTTATAGATAGTTCTTTGTATGTCCTGTCATATCACATCAGGGGGCACATGTCTGCTTGTTTGATTTTTAGTGTTATGAAGATTATAAAGTTCCCTGTCAACTTTTTTTAATTGAAATTTTTATTGAGACAATTGTAGATTCACGTGCAGTTGTATGAAATGATACCGTGTTTCCCCGAAAATAAGACCGGGTCTTAACATTAATTTTTGCTCCAAAAGATGCATTAGGGCATATTTTCAGGGGATGTCTTATTTTTTCATGTGCAACAATCTACATTTATTCAAATAAATGTAGTTATTCAAATACATGTCATCATCTTCTGGAACATCGTCATAACGTACTAAATGCATCCGACTGGCTGACAATCTTATCTGGGGCTTATTTTCGGGGTAGGTCTTATTTTCGGGGAAACACAGTACCAAGACATGCCTTGTATTCTTTATCCAGTTTTCAAAATTTTGGTAACATTTTGCAAAATTATTGTATAATATCATAACCAGGATAATGACATTGTTATAATCCACTGATTTTACTCAGATTCCCCCAGTTTTAAAAGTACTCGTGTATGTATATTCTATAAAATTTTATTACATGTATAGGTTTGTGTATCCACTACCACAGTCAAGATTGAACAGTTCCAATATCATAAGGATCCCTCACATTTTATAACCATGTCCATTTCCCTCTCACTCATACACAATATTGCATGTGTCAATAGTTTATTCCTTTTCCTTGCTGAGTAGTGTTCCATGGTGTGTTTATACTAGAGTTTAACCACTCACCTGTTGAAGGACATTTGAGCTGATTGCAGGGTTGTTTTTTTTTTTTTTTCTTTAAGAAAACTTTATTGAAGTATAATTGATACACACAAAACTGCACATATTTGTACAATTTGATGAGTTTGGACATATGCATATACCTGTGATACCATCGCCACAATCAAGGTAATAAACATATCCATTGCTTCCAAAAGTTTTTTTTTTTTCTTTCAGCACTTTGACTATATCATGCCATTTTCTTTTGGCCTGCAAAGTGTCTGATGAAAAATCTGCTGATGGGGGTTCCCCTGTACATAACAAGTTGTTTTTATCTTTCAGCTTTTAACATTTGACATTTTAATTATGTGTCTTGGTGTGGGTCTCTGTATTTTCCATTCAATTTTGCTGTGAATGTGAAACTGGTCTAAAAAGTAAGGTTCATTTTTTATTTTTAAATTGGGGAAGGGGAACAGGACTTTACTGGGGAACAGTGTGTACTTCCAGGCCTTTTTTCCAAGCCAAGTTGTTGTCCTTTCAATCTTAGTTGTGGAGGGTGCCATTCAGCTTCAAGTTGTTGTCCTTTCAGTCTTAGTTGTGGAGGGCGCAGCTCAGCTCCAGGTCCAGTTGCCGTTGTTAGTTATTACCGATTGTTAGTTATGGCCTGCAAAGTTTCTGAATCAGCTAACAGTCTTATAGGAGCTCCCTTGTCAGTAACTGTCTTTCTCTTGCTGCTTTTAAGATTCTTTGTCTTTAACCTTTGGCATTTTAATTATGATGTGTTTTGGTGTGGGCCTCTTTGGGTTCATCTTGCTTGGAACTCTGTGCTTCCTGGGCTTGTATGTCTATTTTCTTTTCTGGGTTAAGGAAGTTTTCAGTCATTCTTCAAATAGGTTTTCAATTCCTCACTCTCTTCTCCTTCTGGAACCCCTATGATATGAATTTGGTTGATGTTGTCCCAGAGGCCCCTTACACTAGCCTCATTATTTATTTATTTATTTATTTATTTATTTATGCTGTTCTGATTGTTTTTTTCCCTGATACCTTATGTTCCAAATTGCTGATTCAGTCCTGTGCTTCATCTAATCTAGTGTTGATCCCCTCTAATGTATTCTTCATTTCAGTTATTGTATTCTTCATTTTTGACTGGTTCTTTGTTTTATGTTTCCTATCTCTTTGTTGAAGTTCTCCCAGAGATCATTGAGCATCCTTATAACCAGTATTTTGAACTTTGCATCTGATAGATTGCTTATCTCCATTTTGTTTAGTTCTTTTTTGAAGCTTTATTCTGTTCATTCATTTGGGACATGTTTCTCATTTTCCCCATTTTGGCCACTTCCCTGTGTTTGTTTCTATGCATTAGGTAGGGGTGCTATGTCTCCTGGTCTTAGTAGAGTGGCCTTATGTAGTAGGTGTCTTGTATAGTCTCTGTGGTCACCTGAGCCAGGTGCTGCAGGTGTGTCCCTTGTGTGGGTTGTGTGTGCCCTTCTGTTGTAGTTGAGCCTTGGTTCCGGTTTGGATGTCAGATTGACCCTTGGGCTCATTGGTTGTGAAGACTGGCTGTGACTACAGTGGAGGAGCCGTTGTGCAGGGGGTGACCCTACAGAGCAAGATTTCCTTTAGCAGGGCTCTGGTGTCTGCCCAGTCTGCCCTTTGAGTGTGTCATCTATGGAGGTGACCTCATGGTGCTTTAGCTTGTCCAATGCCATGCCAGCTGCTGGGTGTGCCAGCTTGGGGGCCTCTTGGAAGGGGACCTGCCACAGGCCATGCTGGGCTTGGAGGTGCCTGGTAGAGGCTAAGCTCCAAACTGAGGCCAGCTGCTGCTAGGGCCGGGCTTGGGGCTGCTTAGCAAGAGGTATGGGGCACTCTGAAACCTGATGCTTCTTGTTTGGAGTTTGTGAACATTTGACAGATTTTAGGAAAGCCTGCAGAATGAGCCGAAACAGACTGGATGGAAAAGCCACTGTAAGCGGCTTGGGTGGGCCCGCAGGTGTGGGTGTGGTGGGGTCTCGGAATCACCAGGGCAAGGTGAATAGTGTTAGCTAGACTGACAGAGACTCAGCAATGACTACATGCTAGGAGGGGTGAGGGCTCAACAAAGAAACAGTGGCTTCTGCCAGCACTTCTGTCTAGAAGAAAGCTGCCCCTCCAGCCCTTGCCTGAATCCATACAATTCAGTTGTCCCTAGCACCATTCAAGCTGCTTCCCAGTGCTGGAGGTCAGAGAGAGTGAGTCTATCAGTGAGTAAATCCATGCACAGGCTCTTTAAGAGGAATGTCTGGGGCTCCAGCAGCCCTCCGTCTTACTTAGCCACAATCTTTACTGGTTTTTGCAGCCAGAAGTTAAGGGGACTTTTCTCCCTGGCACTTGAAACCTGTGCTGGGGTGCCTGATTGATGTGGGGCTGAGACCCATTGCTCCTTAGAGGGAACCTCCACATCCAAGATATCCCTCCCGATTTTTAACTGCCACATGAGCATGTGGAACCAGCCCGTTCTGCATCTCTACCCCAACTACCAGTCTCAACATGGCTTCTTTTTTCTATCCTTAGTTACAGGATTTCTGTCCAGCTAGATTTCAGGTGATTCTCAATGATGGTCGTTCTGTAGTTAGGTTGTAATTTTGATGTGGTCATGAGAGGATAAAAGCACAGCATTTACCTACTGTGCCTTCTTGACTGGAAATCCCTTGATTGCACAATGTTTTTGACTATTACAAATAAAGCTGCTATGAACATTTGTGTACAGATTTTTGCATGAACATAACTTTTCATTTCTCTGAGCTAAATGCCCAAAAGTGCAATTGGTAGATCGTATGGTAATTGCATGTTTAATTTTATAAGAAGCTCCCAAGTTGTTTTTCAAAGTAGCCGTACTATTTTACATTCCCACCAGCAATGTATTAATGATCCAGTTTCTCTGCATTCTTCCCATCATTTGGTGCTGTCACTATTTTTTTACTTTAGCCATTGTGGTAGGTAGATAGTGTAATATCTCATTGTGGCTTTAAGTTGAATTTCTCTGGTGTTAGCTAGATTGACAGAACATCTTTTCATGTGCTGATTTGCGATCTGTAATTCCTGTTTGGTGAAATGTTCTATTCATGTCTTTTGTTTGTTTTTTTAATGTATATATATATATTTTTTTTACTGTTGCTTTTTGAGAGGCCTTTATACTAGATAGTAGTTTTTTGTCAAGTGTGTGGTTTGCAAACATTTCTCCCTGTTTGTGGCTTCTTTTCATCCTCTTCACAGGGTCATCTGGGAGCAAAAGTTTTATTTTTATGAAGTCCATTTAATGACTTTTTCCTTTTATGGATCATGCTTTTGGTGTCGAGTATTAAGAACTGTTTGCCAGGTGGCCGGTTAGCTCAGTTGGTTAGAGCGTGGTGCTAATAACACCCAGGTTGCCGGTTGGATCCCCACATGGGCCACTGTGAGCTGCGCCCTCCTTTAAAAAAACAAAAAACAAAAACAAAAAACTGTTTGCCTAGCTCTAGATCCTGAAGATTTTCTCCTGTTTTTTTCATAAAAAGTATTATAGTTTTACATTTTGCATGTAGGTCCATGATACATTTTGAATTATTTTTTGTATAAGGTGTGAGGTTTAGTTTGAAGTGTTTGTTTGTTGCCTATGGATGCCCACTTGCTCCAGCACCACTTGTCAAAGAGGCTGTCCTTCCTCCATTGAATTGCTTTTCCAGCTTTGTAAACAATCATTTGAGCATGTTTGTATGGGTCTATTTCTGGGTTCTTCCCCATCAACTTTTCACCTAACAGGCTTAGCAGCCATTTATGATCATTTATTATTGCATTATGGGTTGCCAAATGGTAATATTCTATCATTCCTTCACTTATTAACTGGGCTGTTTCTGTAAAAGACATTTTCTTTGTCAACTCTTTATTTGCTCTGAGGTATAATTTGTACCGGAAAATGTCAGATAAATAACTTGCTTTCTTCCTTTTATATTACCTGTTTTTAGAATAATGACTTGATTCCCTACCATCTTCCAAAGGTGACTGATAATGAGTTTATAAGTATCATTATGAACTAATGGATTTTTAACATATTTGATGTGTCTCAGTCTACTGTGGTTATTGTTCTTATTGATACATTTGACACAACTACTGAAGTCTTTGACAGCTTCCTTGTTTCCAGGCACAAGAATATCTTACAGGTTCATCTTATACATTTTTTGCCCCAAATTTGGAATCAGCCATTTCTCTAAAGACACTGATTGTTTTTCATGGGAAATGGTAGAGACAACAATCTGGATGTTAAGAACCCAGTAGCCCTCTTAATACTTTTATAAGTATATCAATACAATTATTTACATATACTATACATATATGATAGAGGAAAATAAATCATGAGTTTATGTGGATACTTTCAGCTCAAACTTAAAAATAAGGTCTTCACTTAAATTTTGTTGATTTTGTGTTTGTATGTCTAGTAATGATGGTAACATAATTACTCATTTGATAGGTAAGTATTTTAGATCAGATTCTTCGGTTTTATAGCTAAGATACTCTGTTGATAAAATCCCATGGGAACAACTATAAGATTGGCTTACTTAGAAGCTTTTTTAAAAAAACTATATTCTTATCTGTTTTAACTGTAGATTATATTAATTTAAATAGGTACAGCCCACGCTTGATGGAAAAAATTCTCCAAATGGCTGAAGGTATTGATATTGGGGAGATGCCTTCATATGATCTGATGCTGTCCAAACCTTCCAAAGGTCAAAAACGTCACCTCTCAACATGTGATGGTGAGTATATTTGTTTCTGGAAGGTGGGATTTGAAGAAACAATGTGGCTTTTTTTAAATGATAAGTGTGGTATATGATTTAAATAACATTGGTAACATTGGATCTTACACAAATGTAGAAGAGTTTTAGCTTTTAGTTATGTACAGTTTTGTTTCTGAGGATGTTAAATAGAACTGAAAACTAAGAATAAACACATTATAATGCTCTCCTTGAAGTCCATGTCATGGAACCTCCCTCTAAATAGAAAAAACTCTGATCATTTGAGCATCTTAGTAACTAAATCCTCTTGGGTGGGTCCAAGATGGACAGCTTTCTACTGAATAATGTTGTGGAGAGGAAGCTCTAGTGTCTGGTATAGCCTCGGCAGAGAGTTCTTCCATAGCTCTAAATTTGATATCCCCCATAAATCATTAGTTTCCAGCTGTTGTTTGTTCTAGAAATAAAACATAGCAAACCCCCTTTTGTGCAGAAGAGGTCAGAACTAAGATTTTGAAGTTGAAAATCTTTGGGATCTTTTGATAATTATTTTTATTTGATTTTTAGTCACAACTGTGTAAAGCACCATCACAGAGTCACTCACCTCTGATAGAAAAGAGAAATACTTTGTAAATGCCTCTGGTCACCATCTCTATTGGATTAAAACTGTCTGTTCCATTTGTGATCCTTAAGAAGGGAGCTTTTCAGCACAGGTCATATGAGATTGTACTGGAACAACCTCTTACTTGGTATACTTCACCTGTGCTTTAACTTATTAGATGCAGAAGCATCTACCATTCATGCATGGTGGTAACCGGCATACCTGATTCAACCGCGTATTTTCTATCGTCTCTTCCTTTACATGTGGAAGGACGGGAAGCATCCCTCCTTATGCTGGAATCTTACATTGATATTTAAGTTCCTTTACCTAAATGGCCTGAAGTTTTGTGATGGGAAGTATCTTGTACCAACAATGCAGTTTACAAATAATGTGGTTGGTACTATTTTCCTGCTTGGTTCTTTTGAAATATTCCCATTTTAATGAATTGTAAATTTCACTCATTCTATAGGTCAAAATCCTCCTAAAAAGCAAGCCGGTTCCAAATTCCATGCGAGACCTCGTTTTGAGCCTGTGCATTTTGTAGCTAGTAGTTCAAAAGATGAAAGACAGGAAGATCCTTATGGCCCTCAAACAAAAGAGGTAAATGAACAAACACATTTTGCCAGCATGCCAAGAGATATCTACCAAGATTATACTCAAGACTCTTTCAGTATACAAGATGGGAATTCTCAGTATTGTGATTCATCAGGATTTATTTTCACAAAAGACCAGCCTGTAACAGCCAACATGTATTTTGACAGTGGGAACCCTGCCCTAAGCAGCATATCACAGCAGGCAAACTCTCAGTCAGCAACTGAGCCTCTACCATCACAGACATTTCCTGAGTCAGTGGTAGCCGAGAAGCAGTATTTTATTGAAAAATTAACAGCAACTATCTGGAACAACCTTTCTAATCCAGAGATGACTTCTGGATCTGATAAAATTAATTATACGTACATGTTAACTCGTTGTATTCAGGCATGTAAGACAAATCCTGAGTATATATATGCTCCTTTGAAAGAAATTCCTCCTGCTGACATCCCCAAAAATAAAAAACTTCTAACTGATGGTTACGCTTGTGAAGTTAGATGCCAAAATATTTACTTAACTACAGGTTATGCTGGCAGCAAGAATGGGTCCAGGGATCGAGCTACTGAGCTGGCTGTAAAACTCTTGCAGAAACGTATTGAAGTTAGGGTTGTCCGACGGAAATTCAAGCACACAATTGGAGAGGACCTTGTGGTGTGTCAAATTGGCATGCCTTTGTATGAATTTCCTCCAGCTCTGAAACCACCAGAAGAGCTGGTGGTACTGGCTAAAGATGCTTCTGGGCAGCCAATTTTTAATGCTTCTGCCAAACACTGGACTAATTTCGTGCTTACAGAAAATGCAAACGATGCAATTGGTATCCTTAACAATTCTGCCTCATACAACAAAATGTCAGTTGAATACAAATATGAGATGATGCCAAATCGCACATGGCGTTGTCGAGTGTTTTTGCAAGATCATTGCTTAGCTGAAGGTTATGGAACGAAAAAAACAAGTAAACATGCAGCTGCTGATGAGGCTTTGAAAATCCTTCAAAAAACACAACCCACTTACCCATCTGTCAAAAGTTCACAATGCCAAACAGGCTCTTCACCCAGGGGATCTGGCAAAAAAAAAGATATAAAGGATCTTGTAGTTTATGAAAATTCTTCAAATCCTGTGTGCACGCTCAATGACACAGCTCAGTTTAACCGAATGACAGTTGAATATGTGTATGAAAGAATGACAGGCCTCCGATGGAAATGCAAGGTGATTCTAGAGAGTGAAGTAATTGCAGAAGCAGTTGGGGTGAAGAAAACTGTCAAATATGAAGCTGCTGGGGAAGCTGTGAAAACCCTCAAAAAGACCCAGCCAACTGTCATTAACAACTTGAAGAAAGGAACTATTGAAGATGTGATTTCAAGAAATGAAATTCAGGGTCGCTCGGCAGAGGAGGCTTACAAACAACAAATCAAAGAAGATAACATAGGAAATCAGCTGCTGAGAAAGATGGGTTGGACGGGTGGTGGTTTAGGTAAATCTGGCGAGGGCATTCGGGAGCCAATCTCTGTCAAAGAGCAGCATAAGCGGGAAGGGCTTGGTCTTGATGTAGAGAGGGTAAATAAAATTGCCAAGAGAGACATCGAACAGATCATCAGAAACTACGCCCGCTCTGAGAGCCACACGGATTTGACTTTCTCTACAGAGCTGACCAATGACGAGCGGAAGCAAATACATCAGATTGCCCAGAAGTATGGGCTTAAGAGTAAGTCTCATGGGGTAGGCCATGATAGGTACCTGGTGGTAGGTAGAAAAAGACGGAAGGAAGACCTATTAGATCAGCTCAAACAGGAAGGCCAAGTGGGGCATTATGAGCTTGTGATGCCTCAAGCAAATTGAGAACTTACTAATTTATTTTATAAATGCCTAATGAGGTAGATTTGTTAATTAAAGAAATACTACATGTTCTGGTTGCAGAGTATATTCATTCTTAAGATGTTCCACCTTGTTCATTTCATATAGTGCTTTAGTAGATATTGGGACCTGAAAAATTCTGTCCACTTGTATTAGTTTAATCAGACGATATTGTGCAGTTACTGTTTGTGTCTTTGATATTGCTGTATCCCTCGGATTTTAGTAGTTTGTACAAAGCAAGAACACATATCCAAATGGAAATTCACCCTGAAAAAGAAATTCCCATTTTAAAAGGCATCGCACAGCGCTCTGCAACAATATGTAAAGTTAATATTGACTACAATAAAACTAGTCTTAATTCCAGACTTACAGTGTCAGATCATTTTGTATTATCTATTTTCATCTTTGTGTGAAGCCAGTTATAGAATGTTTAACAGTAAATTGTGCTGTACATGTAAATGTCCTTACCGACTAAATGATGTAAAACTTTCTTAAAGTAATTTTAGTGTCCATTTATTTATAACTTCTACCATGTGGTTTTCAGAATATTGGAAGTGGTTACCTTGTGATATATCAGTTTTAACAAATTCTAGTCTTCATGCTGAGAGAGCACTACTTGAGAGAGCACTTGAAAAATTTCAGAAACTTTGATTTAATCTGAAGATAGGAAGCTGGAACTGTTTGTTCTTGGTGCCTTGCAGAGAGACTCACAGCAACTCTCCGTTACAGCTTTCACGCAGTTTGGATGTACAGCACATCCAAGGCGGTGGCCACAGCTGTGGTAGAACTTGGTAAAAGACTGAAGATACATTGGTGCTTTGATGAAAAGATCAGTTGGCTGGTACCTCTCTCAAAAAGCTTATTAAGCTCCAAAAGCCAACTTTATAACATATTTAAAATGGCTATTTTCGCTTATTTCTGGAATGTAAAAAAAGAAGTGTATAAAAAGAATGTGCGCTTCCTGAATAAAAAGGAGCCGAGTTGATCAAAGTGTTGGTGTGCTTATTTCTAGACAGCAGCCTAGTAGCAACACTTTGGGTCTTTGGAGAGGGGAAGTGGTGTTTGCACAAAATATTTTCAACACTAGAGCACAAGTGGATGAACTTAATGACTTAGCAAATAGGAACAGTTAATCAGTCACCCATCACGTTTTCCCTATGGACCAGTATGCTGGCTGCAACTAAATCTTAGGCTGTTTAATTTTATGTGATTTTGTTTTTGTGTCTCAGATAAATGAAGTACTAATATTCACAGTTAATATTCAGAGATGAATATTTTTTCAGAGATATTAATACTGATAGGTAAACACCTCTAATGAAATGATATCTAAAACAATTAGGTTGTTTACAGTGTCTTAAAACATTTAGCACCACACTTAACATGTAATTGGCCCACAGTAAACAGTAATTTCCTTTCCCCTCTTTTTTTTTAAGGAGGATGCAGCTCATAGTGGCCCATGTGGGGATCAAACCGTCAAACTTGGTGTTATTAGCACCATGCTGTAAGCAACTGAGCTAACCGGCCACTCCTCCTTTCCCCTCTTTTTAATATTTTACATTAAGAAGCTGTCCATTGTAGATAAATCAACATTTTAAAATTATAAAGGGATTAACCTTTTATAAAGGGATTATACCTGGATTTCTGTAACTTTCACCTACACTGATTAACACATATGTGGTATTTGCTTTCCATTAACTCTTCCTACAGTGTATGGCTTTTTCTAATGTTAGGAGGAGAAGTGAGGTGTGCATTTTACTTGGCACTTAATATTTTAACAATGCCAAAGGGTACTAAGCTAAAATGTTTATAGATTTTATAGGAAGTTTTATTTTTTTATCTACAAGGCTCATGCCAACCTTGAGAAACTATGGTTCAATTAGTGAGTTAGAAAAGTCAGCCTTCAATTCTCTTGAGTAAAAGTGGCTTTAAGGGGTATTAGGAGGTATGAAAACTCATTTTTCTCTTTACATTTCTTTCCTCTTTCCAAAATGATGGGGTTTTTTTTGGGGGGGAGGGAAATGTTACATACAAATCTGGTTTATTTAGGTAAGTTCAACAAAACAGAATATTAATGTAGTTATAGTTAAGGCTCCCAAATAATTGGGCCAAGAATATATTTTCTGGATTCGAGGGTCCAGATTTTCCAACTTCTTAGATTGGCTTTGGTATTGACATGGAAATAGGGTGAAGTCACTTAACTGGGCTTGAGAATAAAATGTGTGGAGAAATGTGTTTGGCAAGAATGAGCTGCTGACAACCTTGCTGTTCTATTTTGTCCCCTATTGGTTCCCGTTCATTCCATTTCTTTGAAATAGTCATTTTTTAACCCAGATACACGTACAGGTACATGAGCAATTTCAAGTTTTGAGTTACTTAAATATACTGAGAAACTAACTGCTTTCAGTTATAGCATTGAGTCTCACAGATCTTAGATTTTTTTCCTCCCCTTTGCAAAATGAATGGCAAGGTCATGCATTCTGTTGGGATTCTTCTTTTTGTATTATACAGTGGAGTTGGCTATAAGTAACCTCTGAAACTGGAGATGAGATGGGTCCTAAATAAAGGACTAATTAGAACTTCTGTTCTTCATCATACCCCTTCCCACATCAGCAGGTACAGAATTATAAGAGTTAAGTTCAGATCTGACTGCCATTTGAAAAGGGACCTCACAAATCTGTTTTAACTATATAATTATTGTTGTTATTATATGCAGGCAGCCTGTGACACTTGTTTAAAAAAATGTAAAGAAAAAAAGGCAGATGACCATTAAATGTTCAAATGAATGGTTTCTGGTATCTTTTATCGCGGGTATGGCGCTTTGGGAAGTCAGCTTGTTGACTGTTGAAAGGTTTTAAAAAGATTCTCCCATGAAAGAGATCAGGAAGTGTTTCTCAGGAGGTGCATAAAATAAATATGTCTGCACATTCCCAATCTCACCTTAACTTTTTCAAGTGTGATTAACAGTGTCAATATTTAAAGTACCCACCTACAGTAGGATGAAAAAGTTAATGTAAAACTAATGTACCAAATAAAGACCAATTTAATGTGGTTCTCCTTTGAAGCAGAAGTAGACTGAAGGGAAAACATTAAGGACATTTAAGGATGTTGCTCTTAGATGAAACAAATGAATTAATGTGGTGGTCAGTGTAGAACTCCCTTAGACTGAGGCTCCTTTAAGTGCCATGTCTTAAAGGATGAGTGGGTACATATACCATAAGGACTTTTATTTAGCACAACCTCACCACCACCCCCCGCCCCAACAAGTAAAGAGGTGAGTTTCTGCAAGTTCGCTGTCCTTATCTGTCTCTTTAAAGAGAGGTTGCTCCTCAAAAGAAAGCACTTTCTGTTTAAGCAAGGTAAGATTGAAGATACCTGTACTCCTGAACTCACAGAGAACTGAGAAATACCATTTTATAATAGTTTGGTACTGTTTGATTTTAAGCTAGGGCTTTTTAAAAGGTGGATGTCAGGATCAACAAGTTAGGTGTTGCTCTCTGAAGGCACTGGTAAACATCCAAATTTGTTTATTCCTCTCCATTACAATTTCATTCCTTTGATTGACCATCACATGTGCTGAAGTAGCTTTGTTGTTTTGTTTTTAAACTATTTAAGTGTATTTTTCCAGCACCCATCAGCTCCAAGTCAAGTAGTTGTTTCAGTCTAATTGTGGAGGGCACAGCTCACAGTGGCCCATGTGGGGATCAAACCAGCAACCTTGTTGTTAAGAGCATAGTGCGCTAACGAACTGAGCTAACTAGCTGCCTCTGAAGTATTTTTTCTTTTTCTTTTCTTATATTGGGGGACAGTGTGTTTCTCCAGGGCCCATCAGCTCCAAGTCGTTGTCCTTCAATCTAGTTGTGGAGGGCATAGCTCAGCTCCAAGTCCAGTCGCCGTTTTCAGTCTTTAGTTGCAGGGGGCGCAGCCCACCATCCCATGAGGGAATTAAACCAGCAACCCTGTTGTTCAGACCTCAGGCTGTAGCCGAGCCATCTGGGCACCCCCCTGAAGTAGCTTTGTTTTATTTAATAGTTTTACATTCTGTTAAAATGTTTAAAAAAGCATGAACACTTATGACTGAAAACATGCCCTCTCCAATAGTGTCTACTCTTCTCTTTTCCCTCTCCCAGAATCTGTACTTTTGCTTTTGTCATGTTTATTTCAAAGGGGGGAAATAAACAGATATGAGATTCCAATAATACTAAAAGTTCATACTGAGCTAAAATATACCTTAACTACAAAATTTTAAGATTATTTTTATTTACAAGTTTTGAAAAATGTACATTTTTTACATGGGTTACTTGTGCAAAGTTAGATTTAGAAGTGATAAATGCACAGAAGGTTACAATGGAACATTAGACAAAACATTTACAAGCCTTGTCCCACACTGCTACTTAAAGGTATTGTCTATCTAAAAGTATAAATATCCAAAGAAAAATTGCAAACATTGACATTAAAGTTCTTAGAATACTGAAAGGGAAGAAGAAATCAAAGCATGCAGCATTAACTCAGGATTTGAGTGGAAAATAACTTGCCACAGATATGCTCCTTTCCTTGGGTTAAACTCTGAAAAATGATGGGGGGTTATAAATTTATTTATCTAGGGTAGTACTGCTTCTTTAAAAAGATTAAAGGATCTCCAACCTTCCCTAGCTTAAAAACTAATGATTGTTTCCATTTCTCTGCTCCTACACCTCTTTAAAAAGCAAAAACCCAGAATATTTCAGTATAGTTGCCCCTCGGTATCCATTAGTACAGATACAACCATCCTAGTATACATCAGCAACATAACTTTTTTCCCGAATATTTTTGATCTGGTTGGTTGAATCTGTGGATGTGAAACCTACGGATACAGAAGGCTGACTATAGTCTGAAACTTAGCATGGATGTACCCAGTGAATATCTTGCAAGGAGAGGATGTGTCAGTTACTACAATTGCTATGCTCCTTTGGCCGAATCCTTTAACCTTCTTCCTACCACTAAAAACCATCTTGTAATTCATATTGGTTACATCTTAGTATCATAGCATTTTTAGCTTCCATTGCTCTTTCAAAATGGATGTTTATATGGATTTGTTTTCCTGTTTTCTATAGGCCATATTCCAAACGTTTACTTCCAAATCCAACACAAGTGAAGGACGAGCAAGGGTGAAAAACTTCAGCAATCATTTTGTTAAAAATAACATCCTGGTCATCAAGCTATGCATCAGCACCACTTGTATAACAATTCATTTAAAAAGCTTAGTGTAAAGTATGGTAACAATATTGCCCTAAAGCTGGAGATGAAATACAACAGAAAAGGAATTAAGCATTAGTAATTTTTGCACGTAACCCAGGTACAGTACATTTGATCTCATAAAGGGTGTTTTTTGATGTTCAAGGAGAGGATACAAGGGGTAGGAAAAGCTTGGGAAGGGAAGATGGAAACAGCACAATAGCTATTTTGCTTTTAATAAAGTAAATGTAATGACACTGAGGAATAGGAAGGTGACAAACACATCAATATATATTTTTCTTATGCCCAGCCTCTCCTTTTGCTGCACGCAGGTCAACAATCACGCCAGCTCTGTTCTACTATCGCAGAAACACGTTTTTCATATTCCCGCTTGTTCTCCTGGTACAGCTGAGCGGCCTGGCTGTTTGCTGGACTATTGGGATTGGGCTCATCCAACAGAGACTATAAAGACAATTTGTAAAATGTCAGTTCCTCCATGCAAAAGATACATGTATCAAGACACTCAATTGAATTGTCCTAAGTAACAGGTATATTTGCTCTTAGCATACTAACCTAGAGTTACATTAATCTGCTAGTAGCTAGGCGAACATTAGATAGATAGATAGATAGATAGATAGATAGATAGATAGATAGATAGTGCCAAAAAAATGTATACACATTTTAAGAACGGAAAAAACTATTAAAATTACACTGATGGTAACCACTTTGAGCACCTCTTGTAATTATGGAAGTCAAACGTGACTTGAATTCATCTTTTGTTATCAGTATATATTGAGTATCACAATTTTAATAGTTTTTTTCCTTTCCTAAAATGTATATACATTTTTTGGCACCGTGTGTGTATGTATTTATTCTGGTGGCTCATGTCTTAATGACCTTCCTTTTACCTTAAGTTATAACTTTCAAAAACAATTCAATTGCTAATATAAACATATAAAAGGCCACAGTTAGTCACATGAAGGAAAATTCACCTGTATGGATGTTAAAATGGAAGACACATCATAGGTTGGACTCCAACGGTTCTGAAGTATGTCCAGACATATACTACCATCTGCGTAGACTAGGAGCAAAGACATATGTATGTTAAGCATAAGAAAACCGTTAAGGTTTTATATCATAGTCAAGACAAATACAGTCAAGAATACTTTGCTTTTGAGGTTTAAAAAGATGTCCTATGCTGCTTCTCAGTTACCTTCCTAAATAGAGTCACGAGCATTAGTAGTGAAATAATCAGGATGTTAGGAATATGTCAAATGTAATAGTATAAAACTGGAAGATACTTAGCACTTGTTCTTCTGAAGAGAGTACCCCATTATCCAGGAAATCATACACATTTTCTAACAGGGTCCCTAGCCATTGGTGGACTTGTGGGATATTCATTCTACCCAATTTGTAAACTATATCTCCTATATAAAATAACAAAAGATAGCTCAGTTCACCAGGTTTCTGAATAAAAGGTAAACTGTTCTTAGGCTTATATTAGGGGGGGAAAAGGCAAAATGGTAAGTTAGAATCACCTGTGCTGCTTTTCCAATCTAGTACTGTATTTTTGGCCCTCAGCCACAGAATCTGACATTCAGTAGGTATGGAGCAGGGCCAGGGCATCTGTATGTTTAAAATGTTCCATGGTAATTCTGATCTGCATCCAAAGTTAAAAACTATTGTCTTAAACACTAGTGAAAATAATTACAACACAAGACTACCCAAATCTGGCCTAACATTAAAAAGAAACCTCAAGAGCATCCTTATTTTTGTTTAATAAATAAATGGTAAAGATTATCAAAAACAGGAGGCTCTCAAAAGACAAAGTAGCTTCGGTGTTTCAGTTCTAAGACTATAGCTCAAGACAGCAATAGACCACCATAAACAAGTTCAGTTTTCAGGAAACAGCAGGATGCCTAAACAAATACTCAAGTACTACAGACAAATCCATAGGAAATATAGGTTACCTCCCTAATAAACAGTGCAATCATTTAAAATACTGTATTAAAAGTGATACTTGCCATTCGGATGAAACATCTTAGAGACAAATCTAACCGTAGGTGGTTTATTTGGATATTCTTCAGTGAATTCTATTGTGAGTTTAAATGTTCCTGTAGTTAGAAAAGACAGGTTTAAGAAAACATATTTATCACTTTGTTCAGTAGTACTTTGCTTTTAACGCTGTGTGACTTTTTTCGAGTGTTAAATGAAATAATGTAAAGATATAGGGAGACTGGGTAAAAGATACATCTTCAGGAATTGCTCAAAAAAATGGACAGATATTGTAAGAACTACAACCCAAAGGTGATTTGTTCTTCGTTTTTCTATTCTCTAAACTTAAATACAGCCATCTTAAACTCAAAATTACTGCCTACAGGATAACTTTAGCCACTACATATGTTGAAGACATTAAAATGACAAGAAACTAAAGCCAAAATCCGGCCTTCTTCCATTAGAAAACTGGAAGACCTTAAAGGCCTATTTGAATCCACTGCCATTTTAAACTCTCCAGATTTTTAAATGAACTAGAAAGAATGGGAGTACAAAGGTTCAAAAATCAATGTGAGAAATACAAATCAGTAATCAAATTATTTTTAAAATAGAAGGGAATAAATATAAAGTGTTCACTGGTTCCTTTTCATGTAATAGCAACTCTAATGAAAACACAGTTGAGTATGAACCAGAAAAACACTTCATAGTCCCTCTCAAAACCCTTACGTATGTCTCACAAGGTACTTCACTATAAAATCAACTAAATCATTCACACCAATGGGGGGAGGATTAACAGTAGAAATCATTTAAATATCACATTAAATTACATTCATGTCCCCAGTAAATTTATCTTTCTAATGATGTTTGTTTAGGCTACTATTGAAATTAATTTATTTTTCTTGACTATGGGTCAGCTAAGGTAGCAGGAGGCTCTAAAGCAGGGGTGTCCAAACTGCAGCCTGAGGGCCAACTGCGGCCCGCAATCCATTTTTAATTGGCCTGCAGCAAATTCCAAAAATAGTTTACTTAAACCAGGTGAGGCAATACGTACTTCACCTCAGTGAATGGCCCGGCTGTTTGTGTATTTTACCGCATATGGCCCTTGGTGAAAACCATTGAAAAAAGTTTGGACACCCCTGCTCTAAAGTATACTAGATTATAGACTTATTTATAAGGGAAGGACAAACTTGAGCTCATTCAGGAGTTGTAAGATGTGATTTGGGGAGATAATTTCCTTCAAAATGTTATTTTTAATTGGGTTTAATAAATTCAAGACAACAATTGGGCAACTGTTTCTTCCCTGACTAAAATCTCTTCAAGTAAACTTAAGGAATCAGTTATATCTGGTATACATAAGGTGGTATATCCACTATATTTTTCTGGTCCATTTAATAAATTATTCTAATACAACAGACCACACTTCAGATAGAGTATAATTTGTTACTGGTTTTTCAGACTTAGCAATTTATTTCCTTCCTGCTTCAATTAATAGGTTATCACAACTTAAGGAAAAAAAGAGAAGTCTACAATCATTCTACTGCTAGATCTGTTACATATTAACAATACCAAAAGTTTGTATCCTACCAGCAAGCCCATAGGCAACAATTTGCTAACAAAGTTGCCCTTGGTATGAACATGTGTCCCAAAGTTTCAAAATAATTTAAAATGCAACATATAGAGACATACTCCCCAAACTATTGTTACTCCTTATACTATTTGAAAGATGCTATATATTATAGCTAAGGACAAAAAGGAAAATATTTTGGAATGGACATACAAGCTACAGTTCATCAGAACACCTTTATCATCACCTGACCATAAATTTTCCTCTTTTTGAGGAAAAAAGCATACTGTTCCTTTTCAGTACTACTGACATTATAACACACAAGAAAAAGTGGGAATCAGTGTTAAAGACTTCAAAGCTTCAAGCTTCCTTATGTATCTCAAGTGTAAACACATTTGGCTCAATGTTAAACTCTGATTATAGGTAAGAGATTTATCATTAAGGAATTGCTTTCAAACTGGGCAGATTTAATAGCATATGGAGCGCCCATGTACTTTAAATTAAAATCATCATTAAATATAATACCTAAAAGTGGTAAAGCAACACATAAGGCAGGCCTAAGTGGAACTTTGCAGTCACACAGACCTGGGATCAAATCCTTGTTTTGCTACTTACTAGATGTGAAACCTTGGGGAAACTGCTCAACTTAACTAAATCTCAAGTTCCTCATCTATAAAATGGGGTTTATCATAGTATCCACCACATAACATCATTGTGAGGTTTAAAATGAGGGAAATATGCAGTGACAAGTGCTCTATAAATACTAATAATTCTAAAGTTTCACATCTCAAGACCTAGCTGAAGAAGGCAAAACCCCCAAATCCAAACTTCACTATCAGTAAGAAATACACAATTAATGGATTCAAATATTAAATAGTACTTTATTTCTGACCTACATCAAACACTCACAGTTAAATGCAACTTGAGTACCTATGCCGGTGGCTCTCAAAAAACACGTGACTTCAGCTTTCTGCCTAAGACTTGCCCAGAAGTTCAACAAGGTGCTTACCCTAGCTACCAAAGAAGAGTCCAGTCTTTCAAAGCAGCTCATTTAATATCTTGAGAAGTGAAACAACCTGCTTATGTCTACCTGAATATAAATTAGGACTTACCCAAATCTTATTCAAAGTGTACATTGAAAAGGGGATGTTTCATACATTAAACAATCAGAACCTCTTTAGTACAACCCTCAAAGAAATTTCTGAGATCCAAAACAAAAGTTAAAGAAATTTAAAATCCTAGAATTAATATGCAATTAAGACTAGAGCTTATCCTTTGAATATTTAGAAGGCTGGGCTTTAAAATAACTGAAAACTTAAGCCTCACCATTGTTGTACACAATCTGTACTGATTTTGTTCATATCCCTGAAGAGGGCAAAACATTGTAAGGAAAGTATCTATTAATCCATTGATACAGTCCAGGAAAATTATATAAATGTGTTAAATGGCTGGTATATGGCAATAGGGAGTGACATGGTTAAACTACAGAGTGTGTGTTCTGCTAACGACAGTCACAAATTCAAATTTTTGAAAATACTGTGTTGGCCAAAGAAAACACCTCTGCAGGCATTTTCTGCCGTTTGGCCACCAGACTGTGACCCCTGATGAGAAAGCAAAGTACATGTACTTAAAACATTTTTTAGGACTAAAACTTCTCATTTTTAAGATAATACCCAAATACTCTTCATTATAGGATTTATTTATCTTAAGAACACCCTTAGTGGATTTTAAGTGATTCATTTTAAAAAAAAATCTTACACCCAAATTCTTAAGACTACATCTATTATGAAAAGCAAATACTATATGGTGATGTAAGAACTGACTCTGGGTCGTGCACACACAATGTGATATATAGATGATGTAATACAGAATTATACACCTGAAACCTATGTAACTTTACTAACCATTGTCACCCCCAACTAACTTTAAAAAAGCAAATACTAGTATCTTATTGTGTCTATTAACAATTTTTAGACGATGTGATGGAGAATACTTTATCCCATACAGCACTTGCAGACTCAGATATTTTGATGAGGAAGCATAGCCACCCGCTACCCAGTGCTTTGTTTGGTAGTGTAAACTCTTGGGAACATTTTCCTCTTCAAGTGTGTGAAGTAAAATCAAAATACCTTTAAGAGTTTTGTTTCTTAAGATTTCATCTCTGTAATTAGGGCTTGGCTGTTCCAGAAACTTCTATTACAAGTGGTTTACAAGGAAACAGCAACAGTAGTTTTGAGGCTGTTGAGTTATATAATACATGGAAACAGCAAAATCAACTATGCCACTTGTTCATAATCAGTCTTTTCCAGTAAATTCCCTAACTGTAAGTGACGGATATTAACAAATCGTCAAAATATTTTTGTAGCCACAGTCAGTGTTCTAAACACCTGAGGAAGCATCCTTGGATAGCAGACTGCTCAACAGAACGAATCAGAAAAGGGTACTGTCATTGAGCTTGAGTAATTCCTTTCAGTAATGCCAGGATGGAGACACACATCATCAAAAATAGAGCTAGTAATGTCAGGAGGGAAGATCCAGGTAGGTAATGGATTCCATTAAGTACCTTTTCAATTCATACCACTTAAAACAAGAGAAGCACCCTTGAAATATTTAAGTAGCTAACTTCCAGCAAAGTGATATACTATTAATAAAGCTGTGCCCAGCATAAAGCAGTTTGAGTAAAATCAGGAGGAAAAAAAAAAGCCAACGAAAACAAAGCCTGCTAAAGCTAAAGCAAATATACAGTTAATCTGCACATAAAGTTTAGGTAGGAAGAACTAGCACCAATCTGGCAGAGGAAAATTAAGTCTTGCTATGGATCATTTCAAATCATTTACTGCACCAAAGTACTGCGCCTTTAGTATCCCTCTCTCCTGCTGTCACTTACTTTTATTGCAGCGCTGAAGAACAGTGATATTTACCCAGGGAATGAAAGTAGACAGGAAGTTAAAAGTATTCAGGTGACTGTCTGCAGTCTCCTAGGGAAATCTGAGCATTTGAGACAAATTATAGAATTGGTTGATATCGACCTACCTCACATCTTGTGAATTGGTAGCATCAAAAAGCAATCCAACTCGGCAACATAAGTATGACTTAGTAGTTTGCAGAAATGTTTTTGTTCCCACCTTCAAACTGACTTGTGTGTGTGTGTGTGTGTGTGTGTATATACACACAAATATATATACAACACACACGTATATGTATATATATATATATATATAATACACACACACACACACACACACACATGCTACATGACCAAAGGAAGATAAATCATTGAGAGAGAAAAAGCAACAGAAAGATCCTTTTCTTTTTTTAAATACCTCAATATTAAAGATGTCAACCAGTAGTTCAAATACTTTTAATCATATTTTAAATGGATTAAATGTTCAATAATCAACTACACACACAATTGAGTGCACATAAAACTATCAACGTCAATTTCCCGATTGTGATATTGTAGTATAGTGATTCAAGATATTACCAAAAGAGGGGGTGGGGGAAGTGTGTGAAGGGCATATAGTTTGTATTTATTACAACTACAAATGGATCTATAGTTATCTCAAATACAAAGTTTTTAAAAAGCAATTAATATGTGTTTTTAAAAGTCAAACCAAAATCCATTAAAAATGATGTGGCTATAAGTACATGTAGTCCCTTCAAGTAGGCTAGACACCAGCTGAAAGTACATTAAGGCTACCCTCAATACTGAAGCTACCTTGAGATTACTGAGCATAAAGTCTTGATAGAAGCACACAAATTCTAACTAGATGGTCTCTGGGGTCTCTGAGTCTATCAGCAAGTGGTTGGGGTGATATTTACTCAGTATCTTGAAGGGGGGCTGAATTTGGCAGGATCATAGCCCAGACCTCAAAAGTCCTTAATATCAGTGCTATGATGTTCCTTTTAAAAAGTGATTGCCTTACCCAGACTTTTTTTTAAAGAAGCAAGCAAGAAAAAAGTTGCCGTTCTAGTCAAGCGGACAATAGCTAGAACAACCTGCCACATACTGGATTCCACTCAAGCCTTTAGTAGGCAGAGGGTAGGGAGAAGCAGGTTCCTAAGTAGAAGGCACTTCCAGGATGACTAGGAACCCTTTCCCCAGATGATCAGGCTCCTGAAAGGTGGGTAAAGAAACTCTCTTACCATCCTCAAACGGGGTCCCTTCGGGCCTGCAACACAGAGAAAAACAGTCAGTTCCGGCTTAAGGGGTTCCCTTCTCCCTGGTTCATTTTAGGAGACGGCTATTCCAGGCTCTGTCAAGCTCCGCCAACTCCACCTCTGGTAAAGCACCGTTTCCTGGGTCGGAAAGCCACCACAAATAGATGTTTCCGGCTCAGAAAGCTGGTGCAGGCCGCCGCTCCTAACCGCCACCACTCCCCGCCCCGCCCCCCTGAGAACCCCAAACGGTTCCCCTGGCAGCGGGAACTGAGCTAATCGAGGCACAGGCTCCGGGGAGGAGCCTAGGCCCGGCCAGATCCTAATACTGTCCCCTTCCCTCTCCGCCTTCGCCAGGGGCCGGTCCCGTAGGGCAGACAGAGCCACCTCGAGTTCCCCATCTCTCGCCACCGCCCGGAACACAGACTCACCCAAAAATGACCGCGTTCCACACCATTATGTTGTTCTCGGACGGAGCCCCGCTGACTCCGGCTGGAGGATCCTCCTGCAACCTTCAGAGAGACAGACAGCGGCCCCGCGATCCGGCAGCCGCGACCGCTCCGGGCTGCCCCCTTCCCCTGGCCCGCCTCGGGACCCGCCCTGCGCCCCGCTGCCGGCCCTGGACGCCGCGGTCCCTGTCAGTTACCTTTTGAAGTCCCTCATGAGACGCCGCCGAGCCGGGGTAGACATATCTCGAGCGGGGTCAGGGCTGGAGCATACACCGAGTTCTCGGGTGCCCGCAGAGGGTAAGGAGGCCGAGGACGCTGGAGAAGCCGAAGTAGCCGGGGAGGAAGCGCCTAGAGGCACAGCACTGCCCCTTCGAAGTCGAGGGTCGGTCTGGCGCCGGCTAAGCACCACCCCGGAGTAGACCCGGGCTGAACCAACCTGGAAGGAATGGGGGGTGGAATGCCTAATACCGGACAGACCGTACCAAGACGGGCGGAGGGTGGGGTGGTAAGGAAAGTTGCTTAGGCCATTAAACCCCCGCCGAAGCCCGACGGTGGCTGAGAGACAGGCGGCGAGGCCAATTCCCCAGGATTGGGTGGTGGAATGGGCTCCATCCCCACCTGCCAAATCTAACAAGAACCCTGGGAAGCTTTCCTCGGCTTTTTTCCTTCTTCTTCTTCTCCTTCTTCTCCTTCTTCTCCTTCTTCTCCTTCTTCTTCTTCTTCTCCTCCTCCTCCGCCTCCTCCTCCTCCTCCTCCTCCTCCTCCTCCTCCTCCTCCTCCTCCTCCTCCTCCTCCTCCTCCTCCTCCTCCTCCCTCTTCTCCCTCTTCTCCCTCTTCTCCCTCTTCCCCCTCTTCTCCCTCTTCCCCCTCTTCTCCCTCTTCTTCCTCTTCTTTTTTTTTTTTTTTTTTTTTTTTTTTTTTTTTAACAATAGATCACTTAAAGTGCGCCCTGTGGTTCGGGGGAGAAGGATGGAAATACCAAACTAGAGAAGCGGGGAGTGGGCTGAAGCAAAGCTGTTCTCAAAAAGCAGGAACTGTAGGGTGCACATCCCCTGCGTACACAGGAGACTGGGGAAGGGTTGTGTATGACCTGTTATAAAATCACTGAAAAATCAAAAGAATAAGTCGGCCTCAACTGTGAAAGGAGGCAGTGGGTCCCTTTTCCTGTGCGAGATTTGAGTCCCAACATTTAGGCCCATGATCACCCCCAAGCAGAATAAAATGGTGGTGTGTGTCCTGAGAGAGGGAGTGAGAGCTTAAGGCAAGAACGAGGTTTTAGCTCTGGACACTCACAATTTGGTTCTGGAACCACATTTCTCCTTGGCAGTTCAACAAGCTGAGACGCTGCTATATATTCAGAAGGGTCCAATGTCTGAGAATGTCCAACTGCAGAGAAGTGGAAGGGCAGTGGATCTGAAGTAAAAGCAACAGGAAGATGTGTGTGAAAAAGGTGGAGGTGGCAGGGAAGAGTCACAAGATGCGGACCTGCAAGAGCAATAACAGTTTTAAAGAATAATTTTTAAAGGTCAACCCCAAATAACTCAGAAGGTAGGCAAAATACTCATTTAAGAATTTTTGAAAATATGAGAAAGGTAGATTTTGGTTAAGTCCTGGAGAATTTTGAATGCCAAGCTGATGGATTTCTTGGAAGGTGGGTGAGCAGAGAAGTGACATGATTAGGGCTGTACTAATCAGACATTGGTCCCAGGAGAGCAGCTAGGAGACAGACTGGAATTATTCTAGGTGAGAGATATGGAATCAGGCAATGACAATAAAAATGGAGATGAGGGGATGAATGGAGAAGACTTGGCAACAGATTGAATGTGGGGGGTCACACAGAGGAAGGAGTTGACAATGGCTGTAGTTCTAAGCTGTAAGGTTTAAAGGTGCCAAACTGGAAGTTTAAAGGTGCCAGTAACAGAACTAGAGGGACGGGGCAGTTTTAGGAGAGGAAATCTGGGGCCTTACTGAGTTCATAAGACTGGTGAGACATCCATATAAAGATGTCCAGAAGACATCAGAGGTGCAGAAATTTGTTTCTAACATGGGAGGCGGGAGACACTTGACACTGGTTGTAATTCTAGCTGCTGCTCAACAACACGTACCTTCATGGCCGAGGATTTCTATCTCCCATTAAATTCAACATATCAGTTAAAGCAAGTCTCCCTAATAGTCTCACATTATAGCTGTGGTGGGAAGACGGTACAGAAATAAGTTTTAAAAACCTTTTCCTCTCATTTAGGAACTTGCACAAATACACACATATGAAATCAACAAAAGCAAGATCTGCAAAAGCAGATGCATTTGTTTTCTATTGCTGCTTAACAAACTATCACAAGTTGTTGGCCAAATTCAGTTCTTCCCAGTTATAGTACTAAGGCCCCCATTTCCTCACTGGCTGCCAGTCAGGGACTATTCTCAGCTCCGAGACATCTTCCACATTCCTTGCCATGTAGCCTATTCCATCTTCAAAGCCAGCAATAGAGAATTTCTCTCCCATCAAATCCCTTTCATGCTTTGAATCTCTTCAGGAAGTGCCCAGTTCTAAGGGCTTTTCTGATTAGGTCAGGCCCACCCCAGATAATGTCCTGTTTTAAAATCATGTAATTTGGGACCTTAATTACATCTGCAAAATTCCCTCACAGCAGAACCTAGATTAGTGTCTGCTTGAATAACTGGAAGAAGGTGTGTGTATATCAGTAGCCAGGAATCTTGAGGGAGGGGATGGCATTTTAGAATTCTGCCTACCAGAGCAGCACCAAGCTACATAGCAGAAGCATGTAAACCCGCAAATGTTGAGGTACTGTATAGCAGGCGACTCATCGATCTGGTTGGGTTAGAATTAGCTTCCTAGAATGGGTCTACTTCAATTTTCTTTCAAAAGAGATGGAAGCAGGGCTTGGGAGAGAAGAACTCAAGCAGTTTCTATGAGGGCAACAGCACGAACAAGGACATGGAGCTAAACCATGTTCTGGGGATAGTGGGCAGATTCACGTGGCTAATGGAGAATGATGAGACTGCCACTAGGAAAAGTGAGGGTGACAGAAGTTGATTAAATATCCTCAAATGCAAGGATGAGGAATTTAGGCTTGATAGGTGGCTTTTGTCGGTGTTTGAGCCTAAGAGAGATGTGTTGAAAACATCCTACTGAGAAGGAGAGTAGGAAAGAGACTGGGAAGCTCTTGCCACTGGATATACATATCTGAGTCATCAAATGCTACAGATGCATTTCAGTTTGTTGCGGGCTTGTCTGTTTTCTGAAGCTCCTTTGCTCTTCCCTCTTGGGACTAACTAATCAAGAAAAGTCAGGAGCATGAACCAAAGCAGTTTGGAAGCCCCATGGCACCAGGGCACCCTGACTGCATAGTGGAACTGCATTATAGGAACACTGTGCTCCCACATTCTTCATCAGAAGCAGGGTTGTCATAGCAAAGAGCAACACAGAAGATTGTTCTCCAGCACAGACAATTTATCAGACTAGAACATAGTAACTATAGCAGAGTTGGCCAAGGAGTCCTTCCACCCCCTTCTCACCTTGACATCTTAAACAAATAACATCTTCACAGCCAAGCATCGCCTCTTCCCCAAGAGCAGGGGTCAAGAAACTGGAAGTTCTTTTTAGCTTAAACTGTGTTAGCAATGCAGCTGCAGGGAAGATGAAAAATTCCAAATTGTCCGTAGGTGAACATTTGAGAATTTTCCTAAAAGGGAGGAAATATGGGAATATATGACTAGGGAAATTGTGGGATTTCAAAATGTGGAAGAGATTGTGATTTTCCTGAACTATTTTGGGTTGGAAGGAGAGACCAGATAAACGATCATTTCCTGCCTCATGAGGCTGTGAGTTTTTATTTCTGTTAGCCAGTCAAGGCAAGGAATTTTATTTTCCTATAGTTTCCACTTCTATTGATAAAATTTAGTACAAATGACAACCAAGAAACAACAGAAAATAGGTTTTTCTTGACTCAAATAATCTCAGGAGACAAGTCAAGAGGATCACATAGGAAAGAACAGTTATCACAGCGTGTGCTTTTGGCAATAAAAGTAGTAGTATGCTGTCCATCTATAGCTCCTAGGACATAAGGAGAGAAAGGGAGAGAAAGAGGAGAGAGAGGGGGAAGGAAAGAGAAAAAGAGAGAAGGGAAGGAAAAGAAGGAGAGGAGAGAGAAATAGTGAAACTTAGAGAAATGGGGAAATTAAGGTGTGAACATAGGATTTCACTACCTGCTGACTTGTTGAATCAAGAGGAAAAAAGGCTGAATAATGCCCCCCAACCCAAGACCTCCATGTCCTAATCTCTGGAACCTGTGAATATGTTACCTTATATAGCGAAAGGAACTTTGCAGATGTCGTTAAATTAAGAATTTTGAGATGGGGAGGTTATCTAGAATTAAATGAGAGGGAAGGAGGAGTCCAAATTCAGGGAGAAGGCCATGTGATGGTGGTAGCAGAGTTTGGAGTGATACAGCCACCAGCTGAGGAACCAAGGGATGTGGGCAGCCTCTAGAAACTGGAAGAGGCAAAGAATGAATTCTCCCCTGGAGCCTCTGGGAGCCACCAGCCCTGCTGACATCTTGAGTTTAGATCAGTGAGATTGATTTTGGACTTCTGATCTCCAGAATCGTAAGATAATAAATTTGTGTTTTCTTAAGCTACTAGGTTTGTGGTAGTTTGTTACAGCAGCAATAGGAAACTAATACACATGGCTACAGTGTTGCTCATGGGAATTCAATCAAACCAGCAAGATCCACTAGCAAACTACAACCAAATCTAGCCTGCTCTCTTTTTTCCTATGGCCTGCAAGCTAAGAATGGTTTTCTATTTTTTTAAATGGTTGAAAAAAATCAAAACAATAATAATATTTAATAACATTTCCTGACACATAAAGGTGATATGAAATTAAAATTTCAATATCCATGAATAAAGTTCCATTGGGACACAGCCACACTCTTTCATTTATGTATTGCCTGTGGCTGTTTTAGTGCTACAGTGACAGAGTTGAGTAGCTGTGACAGAAACTGTATTTGGTGCTCTCATCACTTCACATGTTGGTCTGTTAACTACAAATCACAGTGATGCAGTTATAACTCAGTAGCATTTTGAGTGCCACAAATATCACCATATTGTGGCATTTTTAAAAATTGAAAGTGCATACCTATCATGTCAAAACAAAAAAATAAAAGTGGATTTTGAATATCATGCTTCTAAGTGTAGATTACTTTGTTATCAAATTAGATGTCAAAGCATTGTGTTTATTACACAGTGACACGTAGCATTGCTAAAATAATACAATATACATGGATAGTACCAAATTAAGTGCTCATCACAATGTTCCCAGCTCACAGGAAATCCATGGTCAGAAAAATTAGAAAGTTTAAAATGGAATATCATATCATAGCAGAATTCTTTGCAAAAATGAAAATGAGGTTGAGGCCAAAGTGAGTTTCTGAGTGGCTAATTTGTTATCCAAGCAAGGAAAGCCATTTACTGATGATGAGTTAATTAAGTCATGTTTGATTGCAGAAGCCAAAGAAATGTGTCCAGAGAAAATAAACTTTTTAAAGACTATTAACCTTTCAAGAAGAACAATGGCTCAGAGTTAAGGACATTGGAATTAACCAATAGTCATTTAGAAAACAGGGCAAATGATCTCAAGTTGTTTTCCTTGGCTGTTGATGAGTTCACAGATGTTACTAATACTGTTCAGTTGTTGTTTACTCAGAGTCAATGCTGAGTTTAAAGGGATGGAAGAACTGGCCTGTGTGGGTCGTCTGTGTGGAACAACTGCAGATGAGAAAATTTCCAAAGAAGAAAACACTAGTTCAATACAACCTGAAGCAGAGTCTGCTAACATACATTACCAATATGTATGGAGCAGAAAATGGCTTAGTTGGGCAAATGTACAAAGCTTGAGCAAATGTAAATTTTTAAAATCTTATTGTTATTTATTGCATTATTAAACAACAGGTAATTTGCAGGAAAATATTTGAATCTATCTTTTGTTATTCAACCATTAGTGTCAACAGTGAACTTCATTCACTCTCATGGACAAAACCATTGTTCCATGAATTTTTGTCAGAAATAGAAGCGGAATATTCTGACTTGCCCTACTAACAGCAGTTCAATAGCTTAGCAGTGGGTGGTTTTTGTTTTTTTGGGGTTTTAAAAAAAAATTTTTTAAGCTCAGGGCTGAGATTGAAACTTTTCTGAACAAGAAAAGCCACCCTCAACCACTATTTATGAGCACTGAATGGTTTTAAAATTAGCTTTTATGGTAGACTTGATAATGTTACGTAATGAATTTAACCTAAAATTACAAGGCAAAACACTGTTTATATGTGAAACATACTGCAGTAAAGTCATTTCAATGACAACTAACATTGTTTGAATCAAAAGTAATATCAAGTTACTTTAATCACTTCCTGTGGTATAAAAAGTTAAAACAAAAATCAAGATTTGCATTCCCACACAAATTTGCAGTGGATATATTTTGTGAGCCTAAATTACAGTTCCAGTGGCATTTTTTGGACCACAATGCAAAGTGTAAAGGAAATTTCTATATTTCAAAATCAATTTGTGCATTTGAGGAGCTTCAATCTAGACTTCAATTGGAAGTGAAAATTAATGACATATTAAAAGGCAAATGTCAAGAGATGAATCTAATAGAGTTTTCTGAATGCCTTCTAAGAGATGAATACACTCAATTAAAATCAGTTGTTTGCAGGGGTTTCCGGTTAGCTCCGTTGGTTAGAGCGTAGTGCTGATAACAGCAAGGTTGCTGGTTTGAACCCCACACGGGCCACTGTGAGCTGCACCCTCCTTAAAAAAAAAATGAGTTGTTTGTGGATATTAGTATTTGGCAGTACTTATCTTTGGTTTTTTTTTCAAAGATGAAATATATAAAGTCTCATTACAGATAAGCATTAACAGATGAATATTTGCAACTAATTTTTAAAAATTATTTAAGACCTTTATTAACAGGTGTTTGCAGTTTGTTAACTCTTGAAAAAATCAAATTGTAAACTTTTATTACAAATTAAAAATGACATTCTTAAAAATCTCAACTTGACCAGATATGAAATAATTTAAATGTGTATTGAGATTGCAACTGATTTTGATGATAGGGAACACCTCACTTTGAACCCTAATTAAGTGAAATGTTATCCACCTCCATCAAAAAGTGCCATTTTTCTGGAGGGCCGGATGGCTCAGTTGGTTAGAGCATGAGCTCTGAACAACAGGGTGGCTGGTTCAATTCCCACATGACATGGTGGGCTGCACCTCCTGCAACTAAAGATTGAAAACAGCAAGTGGACTTGGAGCTGAGCTGCGCCCTCCACAACTAGATTGAAGGACAATGACTTGGAGCTGATGGGCCCTGGAGAAACAACACACTATTCCCCAATAATTTTTTTTTAAAAAGTGCCATTTTTCTCATTAGCAGACTTGTATTTCCAAAAATTATATTAAATTATTATTATATTTTGAAGTTCACCAACAAAACATTTGTGGAAATTTGTTTTCTCTCTTATTATACAAGTACCTACATAATGTTCTTTTTTTTTTTTTCATAATGTTCTTGATTTTACCTCTTGGCCCTCAAAGCATAAAATATTTACTCTCTATTCCTTTACAGAAAAAGTACTAGACTAAGTACTAGACTAAGCCACACGAACGGGTGAGACTATTTATACACTGTACAACCAGTATATAGCACAGTGCCTGACATACAGTGGAAGATCCATGAATACTGAATAACATAGAATCATAGGGATGACATTGGACTAACACCTAAGGAGCAAACACTGTGATTCTTTATGACCTGCATTTATATTTATTTTATACTTTATTTAACCCATGCTCATTCAAGAGCTAGCAGATTGCTTTAAATTCCCATTGGTTTGCATCTTGTGTATGTTGAACACTACACTTCTTCTTCCAGCCAGCTTGTCAATTTTCTAGTCATACTCCTGCTATCTTCAGTAAGTTCTCTGTTAAAAACCCACTATTTTGGTGTCATCACTTGGATTGTTGAAGTTGTTCAATGTAAACTGTCTCAACGTCCTTATTCTGGATGGCTCCAGGCTCCTGTCCTCGAAAAAGAGCATTCTGGGAGAGTTTCTGAGTTGGGGAAAGGAAGGGTGGGAGATGTTCCCTTATGCCTGTGGCAAACAGGATCATTAAGATGCCTCTATTTGCAAATCATTTACATGATTAGGGTATAGTATCCCGAATATATAACATCTTTAACAATTCAACAATAAAATGACAAATATCCTAATTAAAAATGGGCAAAAGATTTGAATAGACATTTCTCCAAAGAAGATATGTAAATGACCAATAACACATGAAAAGGTGCTTGACATCATTAGCCATCAGGGGAAGGCAAGTCAAAACCACAATGAGATACCACTTCACACCCACCAGGATGTCCATGATCAAAAAGACCCACAATAATTATTGGTGAGGACATGAAGAAATCAGAACCCCCCCCCCATAGATTCCTGATATGAAGGTAAAATGGTAAAGCCGCTTTGGAAAATACTCTTGGCAATTCCTCAAAAGGTTAAACATCAAGTTACTATGTGACCCAGCAATTCAGCTCCTAAGTATATACCCAAGAGAACTAAAAACATATATCCTCAGAAAAACTTGTACACCAATGTTCATAGTAGCATTACTCATTACATTAAAAAAGTGGAAACAACCCAAATGTCCATCAACTGATGAATAAACAAACAAAATGTGGTATATCCATTCAATCAAATATTATTCAGCTACAAAAATGAATGAAGTTCTTTTTTACTGATTCATTACTACTTTTTATTCACACTGCAATGTGGATGGACCTTGAGAACACTGTTAAGTGAAAGAAGCCAGACACCAACAGCCACGTACTGTATGAATTCCTTCATGTGAAATGTCCAGAAGAGGCAAATCCATAGCGACAGACAGTAAGTCATTAGGGGTTGGCAGGGAAAAAGGTGGGGAGTGACCGCTAACAATATTGTATTTCTTTTGGGGATGACGAAAATGTTCTGAAATTAGATAGTGGTGATGGTTGTGCAACTTTGTGGATATACTAAAAACTACTGAATGATACACTTTAAAAGGGTGAATTTTATGTTATGAGAATTATATCTTAGCCTTAAAAACGTCTCTACTTCATTAAGCACTCATCCTGAATACAGTCATTAAAATCATAGAGGCACACCTAAAATCTGTATTATGCATATATGTGTGGATATAGTCCTTTGTGATACCTGGTCATATATACATATTATTATAAAATAAATAAATAATATTAAGTTTGTCCCAAGTAAAGCAGTCCCAGCTAACTTAGGCCAAATCAAAAAAGATTCTATTTGGCTCTGGACGGCCCCCGAACATCTTAGCTTAATGGGACCGCCCGGAAGTCTACATGACTATTAGTGACACATGACCACAGTTACCGTGCGGGGAAAGGCTCGACGCGCGTCGATGACGTCATTTACGCGCGACCCTTATTTTTGGTGCTGAGTTTGTAGGCCTCTCCTGTGAACTATGCCTAAAGTTGTGTCCCGGTCGGTTGTCTGCTCCGACACCCGGGACCGGGAGGAATACGACGACGGCGAGAAGCCCCTCCACGTCTACTACTGTTTGTGCGGCCAGATGGTTCTGGTGCTGGGTGAGTAGTCGGGAACTGGGGAAAGTCTGCAAGCAGCGAAACTTTGGGTTCTCGATTGCGAATTTTCTCTGGCTGTGATCTGGAAGCTACGTCTCTTTGAAGATTGGTGGTCTTACTTTCTGCATCAAAATCCTCCTTACACATCCCTGCCACACTCCAGGGCAGTTTTTCTGTTTTCTATTTAACCTTGTAACTCTGTATCCAAACCTCCCTCCAAACTAAATTCATCCTTCAGAAAAAGATATATTGTATCTATTGTATCTTCTCTTCCTCCCACTCGGCCTCTAGATGCAGTAATATCTCTTATCTTAAACGAAACAAAACTCTTCCTTGATCCTACATTCTCCTCCAGTTATAACCCCATCTCTTTGCTTTTTTATAGCAAAACTTCTAAAAAGGGTTGTGGTATTAGCTGTTTCAGCGTCCTCACTTCCCATTCCCTCTTAATCTCACTTCACACAGGCTTTCCTTCCCACCTCACCATCTACACCATATTTGTCAAGGTTAATAACATATTGCCAGTTCCAGTGGTCAATCAGTGTTCATTTTAGCCCCCAGCTCAGTGGCCTTTCACAGAGATGAGCACTCCATCCTTCTTGAAACACTTTCATTTGCTTCCAAGACTCCACACTCTCCTGATTTTACTCTTACCTCGATTTTGCCCTTTCTCAGTGTCTGATTCCTTTTTCTGTCTCAGACTTTTAGGCATTACAAGGCCCTAGGGCTCAGTCCTCTCACCTGTTCTCAATCTGTACTCACTCCCTAAGTGATCTCAACCATTCCCAAACTCTAAATACCATCTATGTGCTGATGACTCCCCATTCTTAATCTGCACTTCTCCTTAAACTCCAACTGCCTGTTCTATGTGTCTACTTGGATGTCTAATGGGCCTCACAAAGAGATCATGTTTAAATTGACTTCATGATCCCCTACTCCCTACTCTCACTGTTCCCCTCAGTCTTCCCTATTATAGTCAGTGGTACCACTATTCACCCAGTATCTTAGAATCATTCTTGAATTCTCTTTTTCATACCTTACATCCATCTAATCCATCAACAAATTCTGCATGTGCTTCCTTGAAAATCTATCCAGAATCTGACTACCTCTTACCACCTCCATTTCTACCACTCAAGTCCAAGACACCATCATCCCTCACCTGAGTTGCCACAATAGTAGTCTCTTGCTCTGCATGCTTTGTCCCCAGTGTCTGTTTTGCACACAGCAGCCAGAGTCCTGTTTCAAAGTGGTGTTGTCCTATAACACCAAAAATAAAACGAAAGTCCATTCCAAGACCATGTGTGATCAGACACACAGCTACCTCTCAGACATTGTCTCCTAACACCCTTCCCCTTTCTCACTGCACTCCAGCCACAGTGGTCATCTTGATTTTTCTCCATCATGTCAAAATGTTCTTGCTTCCAGGGCCTTTGGATTGGCATTTCCTCTGCCTCGACCACTCTTCCCTCAGTGCTTCCTTACTTCATTCAGGTCTCTTGCTGAAATGTCACTTCCTTAGACAACTCTTCCCTCGCTACCTTATGTAAGATAGCACCCTTGTCACTCTTTGTCTTCCTACTCTGCCTGATTTTTCTTTGTAGTACGTATCACTATCTGAGATCACTGTTTCTCCTATTATCCTGCCTAAATTTTTTATTAGTACTTATCATTATCCAAGATCACATTATACAATTACTATTTTAAAGTTTTCTACTTCCTCTGCCAGACTGTAAACTTCGTCAGGTCAGGGACATTGTCTGCTTTATTCTTGCTGAATCCCCAGCACAATGCTCGAACTGTGCCTGGTATATACAGGACCCTTGCATATTTATTGAATAAATGAATTCTCTTTTGATTACCTAGACTTAGGTCTGAATTCTTGTTCTGCTTCTTATTAAATATGTGGAAGATCTCCTACCTATTCTAAGCCTCAATTCGCTCATCTTTAAACTAGGAATACTAAATGTCTACTCCAACAGGTCAATGTGAAGAGTAATGAGCTACAGTGCAAACTGCCTGGTGTTCTCTTAACTCCCCTCTCTACCTCCTCCATTAATCTCAAATCACTCTGATCACTTGAGTTCTCTGTGATCCTTTAGTTACTTTGCATTATATCAATTTTCCATCTGCTTTATAACTGTACCTAATTTATTTCCTGTGTGTTTTCATTGTTTTCGAATTACAACTCCTCTAACTGGGATGGGGCATTTGCATACTATATATAGCATACCACCTACCTCTCTCTCCTTTTCTAAGTACTTATCCACTTTTCCCAATGCCTTCCTCATAGGTATTGGAGGACGCTTGATTGTCTCTTCTGCTTCTAGTGCACTGTAACACAAACCAAGTGTATTATGACATCTGAATCACAGAAATACAGAAAACTTGAATTGCAGTGGTAGGAAGGACTTCTGAGATAATATAATCTATTCATCCTTCAAATAAAGAAACAGACTTCAAAATGAGGAAGTGATTTGCTAAAGATCATCAGGGTAGTAACAGAGCTGGGACTAAAAGTCAGATCTCCTGACACCAAGTCATTTTTAGTTGGAAAATTCAATAATAGGCATCAATAAGCATAGTAATTATAGTAAAAATTACAGTGCTGGGGGCCCCACTGAAAACTTCTGATTGCCTCAGGGTATTTTTCAGTGACTCTAGTGACCAAATCTTTCTCCATTCCTTCAGACTGTCAGTTGGAGAAATTACCCATGAGGCCCCGGGATCGGTCCAGGGTGATTGATGCTGCCAAACACGCCCACAAGTTTTGTAACACAGAAGATGAGGAGACTATGTATCTTCGCAGGTAATATGTCGATGTTCTCTGTCTAAGACTTACTTCTTGTGTTGGAGTCTAGTTCTGAGGACTATAAAAACCCCATCTAGTGTTGAACAGGTCATCCATTTGGGCCCAATGCTTTGACGTTTGTGGTAGGTCTCTAACTTCTGTTAATGCAGCAGTATCTTTATTGTTTTGTTGAAATGGTGCTGAGATGTAATTCTGTTGCCATTTGAGAGCTGTAATTTGGTTTTTTGCAAGTAGAATGAGTTCATTCAACCTGTAATCTCTTAGGGCATACTATTAATATATGCAGGCACTGAGCTAGGGACTGGATCTGTAAGGATGAATAAAGTACCATTCTTACCATCAAAGAGCTAATGGCTCAGCCAGGGAACAGGCTACCTATCGTGATATGGTAAAATACTGGTGTTGTGAACAAAAGGTCTATGGGAAAACAGATAGCAGTGACTCATCGTACCTGAAAGGTGGTCAGGAGAGGTAGAAATAGATGGTGGCATTTGTGATTGGCCTTGAACTACGATTTCACAAAGTAGATGAGGAGAAGGAGGAGCATTCCAGGTGAAGAGAATAAGGAAGCATTAAAAGCATCAAATATGATGTGCTTAGGAAAATTGAATGGTCCTTTGTGACTAGAGCCCAGGTCACTACCAGAAGGGGTTCATACCTCCTGGGGTGAGGACAGAGTAAAATGCTGAAGTAGACAGATAAAGTCCAACCTTATCTATAGACAATAGCCATCTCCTTTTTTTAAAGCAGAGGAGTGACATGGTTAGATCTCTTTTAGATTTGGGAGTTGTTGGTGTATTAGGGGAATTCAAACCTGGGAAGGGATAAAATTCCATAGAAAGAATGTGGAGCAAGAAGAAGAGAAGACTGAAGATACAATACTGGGAAGCATTGACATTTAAAAAGCAGACAAAATAATTGGAACAGAACAAGGAGAACCCGGGATGTGGAAAACAGGAGAGGACAGAGTTTCAAGAAGTGTGTGTGGGTAGAGTGGTCATCAACAGGTGCCAAATGCCACAGAGAGGTCAATCCTGGGGAATTAAAAAGTCCATCCATTCATTCAGCAAATATTTCATTTATTGGTCTCCTATCACGTGCCAGGTACTGTTATAGAAAACTGGGATATCCTAGTATATTAGTTTGCTAAACTGGGTGCCTTAAAACAACAAAAAATAATTTTCTCATAGTTCTAGAGGCTAGAAGTCTGAAATTAAGGTGTCAGTAGGGCCATCCTCTCTCTGAAGGTTCTAGGGGAGGATCCTTCCTTGACCCTTCCTAGCTTCTGGTGTTTGCCGGCGGTCTTTGGCATTTCTTGGCTTATAGATGCACCACACTCATTTCTGTTTGCATCATCTTATGGCCTTCTCCCTGTGTCTCTGTCCCTGTGTTTCTTTTCTTCTTATAAGGACACCAGTCACATTAGATTAAGGGCATGACCTCACCTTAACTAGTTATACCTGCAATGACCCTCTTTTCAAATAAGGTCACATTCTGAGGTTCCTAGAAGGACATGACTTTTTAAGGGGCACCATCCAACCCAGTACAACTAGTAAACAAGGAAAGAACCCTGCTCTGGTGGAACTTATATTCTAGTGTTGAACCAGAAAAAGCTACAGGCTGACATTTAGCTATCTTTATTTAAGAAATCAAACTGTTATCAGCCCACACTAATGAAAAGAGTTAGAAACCACTGTTAGGTGACATTCAATAGCAAATCAGGCATCAAGCACCATTGTGGCAACTGGGTTTCTAGAATTATGCAGTTGAAGAGAAAATTGGTTACGTACAAGATACAACCAGGGGTGCCGATTATATTAAAACTTATGAAATTCACAAAGGAAGTCCCTCCAGGAGACATTGGGGAAACATTCATTTCTATGGTATATAGAAAGGTTTATAAATAACATGCCCTATCGAAAGCTAATCCATCCTTTGTGCTTTCTCCCTCCATTAATCTTTATTTAGGTTTCTGATTTTGAAAATTATTAACTATCTTTAGAATTGGTAAAATATTTATTACGTATTATAATATAATTATATATTAAGTAAATATATATTATTCAGTTACTACAGAAAGTAATCTAACAACACAGCTAGGCCACAGACTCCTATGGCACTATAAGGCAGATGCCCTCAACTCTAGACCAGAAAACTGGGTGGCCCTAGGCTGAAGTAGAAGCCCTGGAATCCAATCAGCCTGATCCTAGAAGTGAGCCAGCTTCAGGCCCAGCCTTAGTGCTGGGTACTCCCCAAGCCAGTGGCCTCTGGCTAAGTGACTCTGTTGGCCACAGAGTTCTTAAAGTTTACCAACAAGGCATGGTAAACTTCCCCCTTGGTTGACATAGTTCCTGCTCTAATCATGAACAGTCTTCCCAAGGGCCCACTCTAGTGTGCTCCCCTGCTGGCCACTGTGGAATTTCGGTCTACTCTTACCCTTCCTCTTCTGGAGCCAGCTGAGTGTGGGAGCACCAGTTACTAAAAATACATCAGTGTGCCCAACACAGGCCCTGGAGCCCATCACTTTTCCACCTCCAAGTCTTTCCATTCTAAAGTACCTCTCCTTTGACACTGTCGTTCCCCAGCTCCATCTTTCCCTCATCTACCACTCCCCCAATTGCAAATCTAGTGGGTGCTTTTCTGTCCATATCTTTTTGACCATGCCTCCTTTGATGCTGTCTCCTTCCTTGATTTCTGTGAAACTGCTCTTGTGATTCTCCTTCTACTTCTTTGGCTTGCTCAGTCCTCTGGATTCTTCTGCCTGCCCTTAAATGTTGGTATTCTCCAGGGCTCTTGATTTTTATGACTAAGTCCAAGCTCATCATTTCTCTAATGTGGAAAATGCCACAGGTTGGTTCACTCAGCACCACTCCCAACACTTTTCTCTTATATCTGCGTTTATACTGTGTCTATAAAGTTACGGTACATATTCCAGCCCCCCACCAAAACAAACAAACAAACAAAAAAACCCCCTAAGATTCTGAATGTGACTTAGCTTTTGCCAAGTAAAAGGGATGGAAGTAGAAGTCGTTGGGTGGGGCTTCCAAGGAAAGCCCTTTTTACTTATTTCTTCCAGCTTTTTGGAAAACAGACTTGATAGTCTTTTTTCAAGACTATCAAGAAAGGAAAGGCCAGGCCTACCCAGTAGCTCAGGTAGTTGGAATGCCGTGCTCCTAACGACCAAAGGTCACCAGTTCGATTCCCACATGGGCCAGTGAGCCGCACCCTCTACAGCTAAGATTGTGGACAACAGCTCTCCTTGGAGCTTGGGCTGCCATTGGCTCGGGCTGTGAGTGGCCAGCAGCCAGCATGAGGTGAGCCGCTGACTGCCTACCGCAGACTGCCGACTGCCTCAGCGGGGGGAGCAGCGCAAGGCTTATAATACCTCAGGGCCAGGGATCTGTCACTGAGAAACAACGGCTTGAACCGGAGTGCGGCGGTGGTGGGGGGGTTGTGGGGGGAGGGCGGAAGAAAGGGGGAAAACTAAAAAAGAAAGGAAAGGCCACAAGAATTGCGGAGCTTTGCCATGCTTTCTTTGGGTCTCGACCATGGCTAGGAATCACCTTCCTCTAGACTTCTTTCATATAGAAACAAAGTCTTATGTTGAAGACACTGTAGTCAGGTCTCTGTAACTATCAGCCAAACACAGTTTCTTCTTTTTCCTCCTCCTATAATGATACCACCATTCATGCAGTGGCGCAAGGTAGAAATCTGGGAGCCAGTCCTCTCTTTGTCTCATACATCCCCATTCACACTATTCCCTGCACAATCCAGGGGATACGCTCACCATGTACTGTCAGTTCTCCCTTCTAATCTCTCTTGTGGCTGCCTCCTCACATTCACCCTGCTACACTGCCATCACTGCCAGTACCCAGTAACACTTGCTTGGGCTGTTGAAGTGGCCTCTTACCTGGTCTTTTTGCCTCTAGTTTTACTTTCCTCCAGTCTGTTGTCTACTGTCTGAATGATCTCAAATGCACATTTTGTCAATCAATCTCCTGCTTCAAATCTTTCAGTGACTCTTCATGACCTATAGCAGTGGCTTTCAAACACTTTTAGACAACGAATGCTTTCTTCAAATGAAATTCTTACCCAGAGATATAAGTAAGCAGGAAGCTGCTCTGAATGGGGAAGAGTTGAGCCCAACCCATTGAGGACTCCTTCCCTTCCCCTATCCAATTTCATTGTGGAGCACAATTTAAAAAATCCTGGAGGATAAAATCTAAGCCTGAAGACTCTCTGTATGATCTGACCTTGGCATACCTGTTCATTCTCATCTCTTAGGATGCCCTGGATTTTTTTTTTTTAAAACAACCAACAAACATTTATCATCTCATAGTTTCTGTGGGTCAGGAATTCAAGAGCAGCTGAGCTGGATGGTTCTGGTCTCTCATGAGGCTGTAGTTAAGAGCTTGACCATGGGTGCAGTCATCTGAAATCTTGATTGGGCTGGGGGTTCCACTTCCAAGGTGGCTCACTTGCATGGTTGGCAGTGGAGTGCTAACTGTTGGGGAGAAGCCTTAGTTCCTCACCACAGGGATCTTTCATAGGATTGCTAGAGTGTCCTTGTGACATGGCAGCTGGCTTCCCACAGCGTGAGTAATCCAAGAGAGAACAAGGCAGAAGCCACGATGTCTTTTATGTCCAAGACTCAAAAGCCACACACTATCATTTCTGCAGTGTCCTATTGGTGTCACAGGTCAGCCCTATTCATTGTGGGAGGGGACTACAAGGATGTCAATAGCAGGGAGAAAGGATCATGGGAAGCCATCTTAGAGGCCGTCTGTCACAACCAGGAAGAATGTTTTGTTTTCGGCCTTCCCTATCACATATATTCCTAGAGGTTAAGGGTAAGAAAGACAACCAAGGTCAATTAGTCTAAATGTCTAGCTCATATTTATCACTTTTTTATAATCATACCACTTAAAAGCCTTGTCTCATTTACATTAGAGGCTGAATATCTAAAAAAAATGAACTTTTGAGAGTAAGAACCCTGCCTTCTACTTCTAAAACCCTTAGGACATCTTGCCTGATTCTTAGCACATAGTTAGGAATAGATCAATTTTTATAAACTTGAAAAAATCCCATTTGTCATAGGTATTTGAAAATTAACTCATTGGGAAATATACAGCCCCCCCTTATTTGATATTCCTGTGTTTTGAAAGCCCCAGCTTATGAAATTGGCTGTCTTCAGGATTCTAGAAGCATGATGAACCTTTCCCTTCAAGCTGAGGCTGAATTTAGAATCCCTGCAGGAACCAGATGGGGTACACATAACAGAAAATATTGTGAGTGCCCTAGTCCAGTGATGTTAGCAAATGGGAGCACATTTGACATAAGTAATACTTGTAAGCAGAGAGGCAGAGTGTTAAAGATGGTAGAGAGCACAGACTTTGGCATTATACCTCAAGCAGCGCCACTGTATTTCCTCTCATTCTGTGTGTTGACTTCACTTTTTTGGTGGTATTTTTAGAAGCACAAAAGTTTTTAATTTTAGTCAAGTTCAATTTATATATTGTTTCTTTAATTGCTTGTGCATTATTCAGATTTTCTTTTTCTTTTCCAGTGAGTTTTGGTAGTTTTTGTCATTCTGTCGTTCTAGGAATTTGTCCCTTTCATCTCGGTTATCTAATTTCTTGGCGTATAGTTATTCATAATGTAATCTTAAAAATCTTTTTTATATCTGTAAGATCTGTTAGTACTCCTTTGATTTTTTAAGCGCTAATAACAGACTATTTGTAATTCTCTGAATATGTTGTTCTGTTGTGCCTTTGCACATAGTATTCCCTCTGCCTGAAATATCATTTTCTATCAGGACTGTCAACTTGAACATCACCTCCTCGTGAAGCCTTCCATGATTGCCTCAGACAGATTGGTGGCTCTGACCTCTGTGTTCCCATTACACTGCATACATTCCTCCATTTTAGAACTTACCTCCATGATTATAATTCTCCTCACTAAACTGAATTCTTGAAATAATTCATTCAACCAACATTTATTGCATGTCTATTTTGTTTCCAAAATAGACACAGCTGATTTGACGACACAAAAGTACTTTATTCAGCTCTGGGAATAGAGTGGCAAGACAGACAGGCATGATCTCCACTGTTCTGATCTCATGGACCTCACAATCTAGTGGGATGACAGAAAAATCAAGTAATTATGATTATGGAAGGTCATATGAATGAAACAAAGGGCTCATACGGAGAATCACATGAGAACCTCTTAGAAAAGGTGGTCAGGGAAGGCTTCCATGACTAGGGGATATTTGAACTGAGACCAAAAAAGATGAGAATGGTACACCTTTGACAAAGTGGTAAGAAGAGCATTCTAGGCAGAGAGAAGAGTGTGCCTGAAAGGTCACAGGTGGGAAAGCACTTCTTGGTTCAAAGAACAGAAGAAAGACCCATGTGGGTAGTCATTGTTGAGAGAGGGACGGAATGTATGAGGTGAGGTAGGGGCCCAATTATGGGCTCAGTTGCTGCCTGATAGACCATGGTAAGGAGTTGGGATTTTATTCTAGGTGCCTTCAGAAGCCACTCTTGACTCTATTTAGAGAATGATTTGGAGTGAGACTGTAGTGGAAGCAGATTCTAGAATAAGCGGTTGCATTTTTATTATAGACATAAATTTAAAGTGGGGAATGCCTAAGTCTCTCTCTCTCTCTCTCTCTCTCTCTCTCTCTCTCTCTCTCTCTCTCTCTCTAACACACACACACACACACACACACACACACACACAGCTGATTTGACGACACAAAAATCTGAAATTTCCACGTGGGGGAAAAGTCAAAGACAAATATCAAACTGGGGAAAAATATTTGCAAGACCCTTTAACATTTGCAAGTCTCTTTAATATACAATAAAAAGACAACTCAATAGACAAAGGGTAGGAACTGACAGTTCACACACACATAAAAAGAAAATACAAATGCCTATTAAATATATGAAAAGATGCCTAACTTCACTCTTAAAAAAAAAAGAAATACAAATTACGAGATCATATTTTTCACGTGCCAGATTGGCAGTAGTGCATTTTAATAACATTATGTAGGGAAACAGGAATTCTCACATTGGTGGTGTAGGAGTGTAAATTGATTCAACTTCTCTAGAGAGTAATTTGGCAGTGTCTATCAGAATTTAAAGTGGATACATTTCTAGGAATTTATCCAAAAAGTAAAAGACATTTTGGTTCATCCATACAAAGGAACACAATACAGACCTTGTAAAGAATGAGGCAACTCTTTTATCAATGATGGGAAAGGATCATCTATGTATTTTTTAACGAAGATATATTTTTAAGTGAACAAAGAGGTAGAGAACAGTATAAGGTATGCTACACTTGTCTAAAAAGGAAAAGAAATAAATTACATTTTCTATATATATCAATAAGGATTCTTTGCTCATATCATTGATCATCTCTTGGAGGAACAGAAGAAACAGTATTTGCCTCTGGGGAAGAGAACTGTGTGGGTGGAGGATGAGTGGGGAGCATATTTACATCTCATTTTATGCTCTGTATATCATGTACACATACTGCCTATTAAAAAATTGAAACAAACAAGGGGAGGGGAAGTGAGGAGACCAGTCAGGAAACTGTGACAATAGTCCAAGGAAGAGATACTGGTTGCCTGAACTAAGATGGTGGCAGGAAGGTGGAGAAAAGTAGACGAGTTCAAGATTTTTTTTTTTTTTTAGATAAAAGCCACAGGATTTGCTAATGAAGTTGACCTGTGAAATGAAAACTTTGAAAGGCCCTTTTAGCATTTGAAGAAATGCAATAGTGTGGTTAGTAGGTTAAGAGATTTGTTCATATCTTCTTTGATTTCCTTTTTCTGTGCAGGTCTGAAGGCATTGAACGGCAGTACAGGAAGAAATGTGCAAAGTAAGTATTAACAGTGTGGGTTTCTCTGAGCATAAGCAAGTAGAGGCAATAATGTGTTAGGAACAGAATTATTTGGATAAAATTATCTGTTGTATCTTTATCCTTGTAACTTCAACTGCACAAATACCAATATGCTCCTTGAAAAGACTAGTCAAAGTTACATCTCTGACCAGCTTGCCACAAATGTTTTTTTTTTCCAACACAGTATAATTTTAAAAATTGAAATGTAAGTCATACATGATGAAATTTCCCCTTCTTAAGTGTACAATTTGATGAGTTTTTACAAAAAAAGCATGCAGTTATGTAATACCGCCACTACCATGATGTAGAACATTCCTAGTATCCCATGTGCTTCTGTTACGGTGGTTTTGCCTTTTCTAAGATTTTCTGTAAATTCTACAGTATGTGTTCTACTACATACAATATGTATCTTTTATGTCTGGTTTCTTTCACTTAGCATAATGCTTTTAGGATTCATCCAAGTCGTTATGTATATCAGTAATGTGTTCCTCTTTATCGTTCAGTAGTATTCCATTGCACCACAGTTTGTTTCACAGTTCACTCGTTGAAGGGCATTTGAGTTATTAATGGTTTTGGCTATTACAAATAAAGCTGCTATGAACATTCTTGTATAAATCTTGGTGAGAAGATGTGTTTTCTCTTGGAGTGGGGTTGCTGGGTCATATGGTAAATGTAACATAGTGTAATTTAGTCCAGGCCCATTTATAAAGCCTATTATAGGACCCCAGACCCCAGAACTTTAATGCTATATATATATATATATATAGCATATATATATATATATATATATATATATATATATATATAGCATTAAATAAAATATAAATATATATATATTTATATTTAATGCTATATATGTATTTATATTTAATGCTATATATATATATATATATATATATATTTATATTTAATGCTATATATATGTATATTTCCAACTTTAGGTTAATAGAATGTTAAACTGTAGTAAGGTTAATCTTGTTGAAGTAACTACAGTTACATCTTTGCTTTCAGAAGACTCAGACTAGGAGAATTAAAGCAGGGAAATGGCTAAGAGGGCATTTTAGTTCACAACCATACTGGATTCATTAAATTAGTTTTTTTCAGACCTTATGGGACTCCTTCATTTAGCTGAAAAAGTATAATAAAAATGACCCGCCAAAGAAAGTGGGCAATTACTACAGGAATTCGTGTGCCGACCGCTGCGGTGGAGCATTTACACTCCTTCTTGACACTGATAAAACAAAACAAAACTAGACAAAACCTGCAAGTAGTTACCCAGACACCTGGAAAGAATGGCAGCAGTTTTAACTGGAAAGTAATCAGTAGCAGGAGCCAGCGTTTACCAAATTTATCTGATGATAAGAATCACTTGGATGCTGAAGAAAATGACAGATTCCCAGGCCGCACCCCCTAGATTTGCTGAATCAGGATCTCCTAGGGGAGGGGCCTAGGCATCTGATCAGCATTTTAACAAGCACCCTCAGTGATTCTTATCAAGTAGTTTTGGGAAACACTGGGAAGAGCTCATCATTAGTTTATCACACACACACACACACAATTCCTGGAGTCTGAGCACACTTTGCGAATCACTGTTTTGGGGATCTGGATTCTGAGGCCTCCCAGAGATTCACTCTGCTGTTCGCAGGTGTGGACTGCCACTCTTCTACCAGTCCCAGCCGAAGAATGCTCCAGTGACCTTCATTGTGGATGGAGCAGTAGTCAAGTTTGGCCAGGGATTTGGGAAAACGAACATATATACTCAGAAGCAAGAGCCTCCTAAAAAGGTAATTATCATTGAAGGAGACAGAGTGGTTAACATAGCTACAGGTTTAGCTAAATTTTAAGATTATAGTACATGAGAAACTGCCTTTTATGGGGATGTAACATTATGTTACGTCCCCGTAAAGTGCAATTATAGAGATGTAACATGTTATATAGATGAAACATCTATTATGTGTTCTTTTTTTCTTTCCTACAGCTGGCCTATGAGTAAAGTTAGAAATTGTGGCTTTTATTTGCATTTATTTTCTTCCAAATTTCTTCTTTTTCCAGTGTAAACAATTAAAAAATGGAATGAATCAGGCTAATTTTTAAATATACTTTAAAGACCTTTGATGGCAAAAATTAGAAAAATATAATGCAAATAAAAACATTGGCACTTTTAGATAGGCCAGCCTGTCCCACAGAGATGGGTGTTCCCTCCCCCCCAATAATTACTTCCCAGCACCCAGGCACATGTGCGTGCATTCTCTCTGTTTCTCTCTCTCTCTCTCTCTCTCTCTCTCTCTCTCTCTCTCTCCCCCACCTCCCTTCCTCCCTCCCTCCCTCCCCCTTCCTCCCTCCCTCCCTACACACAAACACACACACACACACACACACACACACACACACACACACACACACACAGAGTCACATCCATGGCTCACAGAGCCCCTTACAGTGATCTAGACTGATTCCTCTTCTGTGACTTTAGGTGATGATGACCAAACGGACTAAAGACATGGGCAAGTTCAGCTCTGTCACTGTGTCTACTATTGATGAAGAGGAAGAGGAGATTGAGGCTGTAAGTGCTTCTGCTCTCAAGGGAATTGGACTGGGGGTGGTGAAAATAAAGGGGCTCTAGAACTAGAGCATCCAGTAGCAGAATAATTAGAGACTACATGTAGACCTTGCTCTGTTAGTAAAAAACTATGAGACTGGCTATTTCCTGTGTCCCTGGATCCCAGTGCCATCTGGAAAATGAGAACCATGGAGTTGGATTAGACGAGTGATTTTTTTTTCTATGCTTTGGGGGACAAATCCCTCATCCCTCTTCAGTTTAAATACTGTTGGGCTCATTGATTTCAGGTCCCTTCTAGTCCAGCTCTGATATTATGAGTCTGCCCTTAGCAGTAGCAGCAATTACCTTTATGGTACTTCAGTATAATGATGTTTACAGAGAAAGATGTTATTTTTCATTTTAAAAATGGTTTCAGTTGAAACCTGAACTCTCCTGGATTACTGAAAAGCTGAAGAATTGAAAGGGAACAGACTCCTGCTATTTCAGTAATAATTTCATAATTTGAGTGGTATAAATGGCAAATTAAGGTCTCTTTTGTTACTCATTGGTGGGACTGCTGGTTGAAGGATGCTTATTTTTTCCCTCAGAGAGAAGTGGCTGACTCGTATGCACAGAATGCCAAAGTGATTGAAAAACAGCTGGAGCGCAAGGGCATGAGCAAAAGGCGGCTGCAGGAGCTGGTGAGTGGCATGGGATGGCAAGGTGCTGGGCTTGAGTATTTGAATCTCTTGGTCTGAAACACCCTCCAGCAGTCAGGGATATCTTTTAGGAAGTCTGTTGGGAGTTAGTGGTATAGTTGGCTGCCAGGTGTCTAACCCTGGGCTATGACTGTCAAGATACCCTGCTCTGGAGTAGTGACCACAGGATCCAGGCCCTAACTGATAATAATTGTTTCCTAGCCCCAACTAGAATAATATTTCAGTCTGCTACTTGTGGCCCAAGGTCAGGAGTTGAAGATCAGGGTTCATGGATGCTCTCCCAGGATATGATGACACATGATAGTGTTACATTCATGGGACCAGGTATAGGGCTGGTCATTGCTTCAAAAAGCGCTGTTACCACCACCAGTTTCTGCGTTATTCATGGATTCATCATAGAGCATGGACATCTACTTATGATGGTGTCTACATTTTTTTTTAAATATTTCTTTTTTTTTTATTGGGGAAGGGGAACAGGACTTTATTGGGGAACAGTATGTACTTCCAGGCCTTTTTTCCAAGTCAAGTTGTTGTCCTTTCAATCTTAGTTGTGGAGGGTGCCATTCAGCTTCAAGTTGTTGTCCTTTCAGTCTTAGTTGTGGAGGGCAGAGCTCAGCTCCAGGTCCAGTTGCCATTTCTAGTTGCAGGAGGCACAGCCCACCATCCCTTGCAGGAGTCAAACCGGCAACCTTGTGGTTGAGAGGATGCGCTCCAACCAACTGAGCCATCTGGGAGCTCAGCAGCAGCTCAGCTCAAGGTGCCGTGTTCAATCTTAGTTGCAGGGGGCGCTGCCCACCATCCCTTGTGGGACTCGAGGAATTGAACTGACAACCTTGTGGTTGAGAGCCCACTGGCCCATGTGGGAATCGAACCAGCAGCCTTCAGAGTTAGGAGAACGGAGCTCTAACTGCCTGAGCCACCGGGTCGGCCCTACATTTTTGTTTTCTTGACAATAATTTACTTACGATATTTCTTTAAAATCAGATATCACTACATTGGTGCCTCTCATCAAAAGGTACACCAGTCTATCCTGATGACTGTAGAGGATTTTTTTGGTGACAGAGGTGGTAGGTCCTGGGAGCTGCTTTACCCTGCCATAGTGGCTTAGAGCAGCGTTTATCAAATTTTCTGAGGTGAAGGACCAGTGCTTTCTTGTTTTCTAAATTTCCAATTTGTCAGGAACAGGTTTATAACTTATAAAATGCAATAAAAATGAATTTGCCTCAATTCTTCTTATTTTATTTTATTATTATTCTGTCAAATGACTAAAAGATTCTAAATGCTTACTCTCAATTTTTGTGTGTGTCTTGCACTGACCGATAACAAACAGTTCATGGACCACACAACTTCAAGAACAGTGTTTTTGTTCCTGTTATGCCAAGATATGCCATGATATTGATTCCCTCGGCCCTTCAGGGGCCCTGGTGTTGTAGGATTCCTACACTTGATTGCTTTGTGTATTTATGCCATTTTACCATACAGATGTTATCATTTTCTACATGTGCGATAACATCAGAAAGTTTGGGAAGCAGTTGCTAGAGATAATGATTTTAGAACTAGTATTCTAGTTTGTATACTAAATGAGCATGGAGAGATTGTGTTTGGGCAGTTAGAATAAGGAAAGGATATAAGACTTTCATTGCATGTATCAGAACATATATTGTTCTTCCTCCACAGGCTGAACTGGAAGCCAAGAAAGCGAAAATGAAGGGGACCTTGATTGACAACCAGTTCAAATGATCAGGACCTTTCTCTGAACCCACACTGGAGGCAAGCATTTAGACCAGGAGGCAAAAGAACTTTTTCTTGACTGCGTGGATTGGTTCCTACCTTTATTCCCGAGCAGAAGGCTTTATGTTGCTTCCGACATTCAATGAGGCCTTTGAGTCCATCTGACCTGCTTTCCAGAGATGGGTCTTTCTGTTTATGGGTCTTCTATACTATTTTTTTGTCCCTTTGACGTAAACTTCTTCAGATGTGTAGAAACTCTATGAATAGATCAATCAGTGCCAAAGTGTCTGTAGTTTTTAAAGTAGCTATTCTTATTCCTTCTTCAGAGTTAATACAATACATAAAGATTTTTTAAAAAAATATGATATATCATAGAAAAAAGTGGTATGAATTATATTTAAAATCACAGCAAGTCAGATGCTTTTAAGTGACTCTGTTTCTTTTCTTAGACTGGCAGGTATCGGCTATGGTTCGAATCTCTCTACTGTCAGAGAAAATCCATAAAAAGGCAGAATCTGCATAAAGCTTCCTTTACTTCAAATATGAAAGCCATAGGTGAGCCATCTCTTATCAGACTTTGAACTTACAGAAGAAAAGCCAGATTGGAGTGAGGGGGTAGAATAGCTGAGATCTGAATGAAAATGGAGTCTCAATAAGAAACAAGGGAGCTACTATCCTGTTGAGCAGCTAATAGTACTGTTTCCATGTGTGAGTACCTGTGAGGGAGACAGAGGGTAAGAAATGATGCTGAAATTTATAAAGTATCTGTGATATCAATATGTAGTGTTTGTATCCATGTTTAATCTGTTCACCTGTATTACAAGGTATTGGGGCAGGAAGAATGTTTCAACCTCCTTGTAGTATCTATAGAGGGTTGCACTTAGTAAGTGCCCAAGATGTATATGTGAGATGCTGTTGGAAAATACTAGGGCATTTTTCTTTGCTTTTTTTCTGATTTTTTTTTATTTGGGAGGAAATGTAGGTTGATGTGGGGGTTGATATAAGCTAGTAAGAACTGGGAGAAAGAGGGGTGGAGGTCCTGGGAAAACCCAGGGTGGTAACATCCATCTTCCCAGTTATTCGCCTACATCCAGTGAAGTCTTTGCAACTGAGCCTTCCTCTCCACTTCATTTCCTGTTAGGCATCATGTAGACAACTAACCATAACCTCCACAAAATTCTTTGATCTCAACTCCAAACAATGACCTTCCTCTTCATACCACTTTAGCCACAAGCTGCCATGACTACAGCCTGGATGTCACCTACACCACCTCTGAAATCCGGTGTTCTATTCTCTGCCCACAACCTTCTATCATTGCTACTCTTACATTCTCACTTCCACTAAACCTGTTTTATTTTGTTTTTAGATTTGAAGGATATTATTTTATTAGTAGTAATAATAAAAAATAGTAGTAATAATGATAAAAATACTAGCTACTTTTTATTGGTACTCACTGTGTGTCAGATGCCATGGAAAGCACTTTATAGGTATTACGGTAGTACCTTAATCTAAACAATACAATAATTCCATGAGAGAGGTTTAACTATAGTAGCTCCCCCTTATCCATGGGGGATACATTCTAAGACCCCCAGTGGATGCCTGAGCCCTATATATGCTATGTTTTTCCCTATACATCCATGTACATTATTGGCTTCTCTTTGGCATGTCTTAATTCCCAGTATCACTACTCTTGCACTTTGGGGCCACTATTAAGTAAAATAAGGGGTTCTTGATCACAAGCACTGCCATACTTTCACAGTTGATGTGATAACTGAGATGGCTACTAAGTGACTAATGGAAACCATCAACAAAACGAAAAGGCAACCTACTGAATGGGAGAAGATATACACCAATGATATATCCACTCATATAATCATATATATTTTGGATATATATAATATCCAAAATATATAAAGAACTCATACAACTTAACAACAAAAAAACAACCCAATTGAAAAATGGGCAGAGGACCTGAGTAGACATTTCTCCAAAGAGGACATACAAATGGCCAACAGACATATGAAAAGATGCTCAACATCACTTATCATCAGGGAAATGCAAATTAAAACCACAATGAGATATCACCTCACTCCTGTCAGAATGGCCATCATCAATAAATCAACAAACAACAAGTGTTGGCAAGGATATAGAAAAAAAGGAACCCTTGTGCATTGTTGGTGGGATTGCAAATTGATGCAGCTACAATGGAAAACAGTATGGAAGTTCCTCAAAAAATTAAGAATAGAACTACCTTATAACCCAGCTATTCCACTTCTGGGTATTTATCCAAAGAAATCCAAAACACTAATTTGAAAAGATACATGCACCCCTACATTCATTGCAGCACTATTTACAATAGCCAAGATATGGAAGCACCCCAAGTACCCATCAATAGATGATTGGATAAAGAAAAGATGGTACATATATAACAATGGAATATTACTTGGCCATAAAAAAGACTGAAATCTTAACATTTGTGACCACATGGGTGGTCCTAGAGAGTGTTATGCTAAGTGACATAAATCAGACTGAGAAAGGAAATACCATATGATCTCACTTATATGTGGAATCTAAAGAACAAAATAAACCAACAAACAAAACAGAAACAGATTCATTGATACAGAGAACAAACTGCTGGTTGCCATATGGGAGGGGGTTTGGGGGTCGGGCGCAAAGGATAAAAAATTAAGAAATACAAATTGGTAGTCATAAAATTGTCACAGGGATATAAAGTACAGCATGGGGAATGTAGGCGATGATATTGTAATAATCATGTATGGTGCCAGGTGGGTACTAGATTTATCAGGGGATCACTTCATATATGAATGGACAGAGGGCTGGTTCATGTCCAGGTGCAAGGTTTCATGATACTACTCAGAATGGCATGTAATTTAAAACTTATTAATTATTTCTGGAATTTTCCATTTAATATTGTCAGACCGTGGTTGACCACGGGTAACTGAAACTGAGGAAAGCAAATCCACAAGTAAGAGGGGACTACTGTATTGTCATTCTCATTCTACAAATGTGTACTCTGAGGCTTGGGAAATGTTTAAGTTTCCCAAGATCCCATAGCCAATGAGTGATAAAGCCACAAATATGACTATACAGCTATGTTGAACTACTACTCCTGTGGAATTTTATAAAATATTGAGAACAGATCACAATTTCATTTTGAGAAGCTAAGTAAAGTGCGATGTAAAGACAATTGTATAGAGGACTTCCTGTAGAAAATGTGTGGCTACCATTCTACATATTTTCTGAATTATTTGTCCTTATATACTCATCCTAAACCATTTCAGCATCTGGTTCAAATTATGCATTTTACTTCATCTTTAAAACTGCAAATTGTTGCTCTTTCTGCTGCCATCTTGGTTCCATGTTTACTGCACAAAATGCCCAGTGAAGCCACAGAAACTGTCCTTGCTACGAGCAAGAGTTGACACAGCACCAGGCTGAGACAGGGTCTGGAACAGAATCTGACAGTGATGAAACAGTACCAGAGCTCAAGGAACAAGATTCCACACAGGCAACCACCCAACATACCCAGCGGGCAGCAGCAGCTGAAATCGATGAAGAATCAGTCATTCAAGCAAAACAGCCAGAGTGAAAAGAAGGCATGGAAGGCTATATTCAAACTGGATCATCGACAGGTTACAGGGGTTACTAGGGTCACTATCCAGAAATCTAAGTATGTCCTCTTTGTCATCACAAAACCAGATGTCTACAAAAGCTCAGCTTCAGATACCTACATAGTTTTGGGGGACACCAAGATTGAGGATTTATCTCAGCAAGCACAGCTAGCAGCTGCTGAGAAATTCAAAGTTCAAGGTGAAGCTGTTTTAAACATTCAAGAGAACACACAGACTCCAACTGTACAAGAGGAGAGCAAAGTGGAAGAGGCTGATGAAACAGGTGTGGAAGTTAAGGACATAGAATTGCTCATGTTACAAATGTGTCCAGGGCAAAGTCAGTCCGAGCCCTGAAGAACAACAGTAATGATATTGTAATGCTATTATGGAATTAACTATGTAACCATCTAAAACCGAGGACCTTTTTTTCATATTTCAAAAAAGTAACTGGAGCTTGCATTGAAATTTGTACTGTTTCTATCAATAAAATCATGGCTTCCTCTGGGATGAAAAAAAAAAAAAAGACTGCAAATTGCTACATCATTAGCATGAAACAAGCATCTTCATTATGTTTAATTATTTCACATTGAAATAGCTATTAACATAATATGGCATAGTTGCGCTATTCTCTTTATTTACTTGTCTTTTAGCAGTGATTACAGTGTTTTAATGTTAGTATAAAGAGCCATATTGAAATTTCAGAAACTTATTCTATATTTTTGTTTTTTAAATTATCAACTGTGATAAAATAGGAAAATGTTGTAAAATGTTTCCATTATAATAATTGGTGACATTTGGAAGTAAAATTTTATTGTTTGAGACAAATTGAAAAGCTTTTTAAAAACTAGCTTGTGTTGACCATTTTACTATCCTTACCACTGTGGACCACCTCCTTTTCTTTCTTTTTTTTTTAAATTAAAGTTTATTGGGGTGACAATTGTTAGTAAAGTTTTCTTAAGGAAAAATGTTCCCTTTTTTATTTCTCTGATGTTTTATTTTTCTTCTTCACCTGACTACTCCTCTTTTTCACTCAAATTTTAAAAAGCACAGCCCATCACACCTGAGCTTTTAATATTTTACATTCCTCTAGGAAAACAAAACACATTATTTGTGGTGAATTCAACCTGGTTTTATTTTATATTTTATATTTTATATATACATATATATTATATATATAATATTATATATATATATATATATATATATATATATATATATATATATATATATTATATATATATAATGTTATATATTCTAACTGATGTGAGGTGATATCTCATTGTGGTTTTAATTTGCATTTCCCTGATAATTAGTGATGTTGAGCATCTTTTCATATGTCTGTTGGCCATCTCTATGTCCTCTTTGGAGAACTGTCTATTCAGGTCCTCTGCCCATTTTTTAATTGGGTTGTTTGTTTTTTGTTGTTAAGTTGTATGAGTTCTTTATATATTTTGGATATTAACCCCTGATTGGATGTATCATTGGTGAATATCTTCTCCCATTCAGTAGGTTGCCTTTTTGTTTTGTTGATGGTTTCCTTTGCTGTGCAAAAACTTTTTAGTTTGATATAGTCCTATTTATTTATTTTTTCTTTTGTTTCCATTGCCGGAAGAGAAATATTAGAAAAAATTATTACTGGAGAAGGTCCAAGATGGCGGAATAGGTAAATGCTATGTCTGCCTCCTCCCAGGATCACATTAAAATTGCCACTAAATTATAGAGCAATCTACCTCGAGAATCATCAGAAGACTAGCTGAACAGAACCCCTATAACTAAGGATATAAAGAAGAGGCCACATCAAGACTGGTAGGAGGGGCGGAGATGTGAAATGGGCTGATTCCAAACTCACAGGTAGTGATTGAACACCCAGAGGGACATCTTGGTGGCGGAGGACCCTGCTGAAGAAGGAGGGGTCCCAGCTCCACACTGGGCTTCTCAGCCTAGGTGTCCTATGCCGGGAAGGAGTCCCCACAACATCAGCCAGTGAAAAACAGCTAGGATTCTGTCTGTCTGTCCCAGTGAGATGGAAGGCAGCTGGAAATCCAGATGTCCTCTTGAAGAACCCACGCACAGACTCACTCGCTTGCAAGCACTCACCCTGGGCTCTGGCAGAGGGGCAGCCACTCAAGAGGCACCAGAGACATACAGGGTAAGACTGAGCTGTGTGGCGACAGGGTGAGGGCTAGAGGGACATGTGCCATTATCCCTGTGTGGAGTGCATCTCATGTGGAGCCCACAGGTGGGCACCATCTTTCCTGTATTGAACCCTTCCCCAAAGGGCCAAATCTGAGACCCCCATTGGTCTGGTAAAATCCACACATGTGCACCACCTTAGTTGCTTTCTTAGACTCTGCCGCACCCAGCTATTGCAGCATCGCCTGGAGCACTCTCAGCTCCTGGTCAGGCAGCCCCACCCCGCAAACTGCGGGAGTCTTGTACAGCAGCAGTCGGCACTTGGTGGCCTGGGAAACTTGGCGGTCTGTCACCCCAGCTTGCAGCCTTTCTTGGGTGGCTCTCAGGGATCTGTGGGCCTGAGGCGAGTGATGGCTGCCATGGTTTACTCTGGGCATTTTGTGTAGTGGCCATAGGCTCAACACCAGCAGAAGAATTGAATCTACATTGACCAGGCACACCCCGTGGCTCCCTGGGGCTCTGCCCAGCTAGCACAGCAATTAATGAAGCTACTCGTAGCTCCTGGGCAGCTGGCCCTGCCCCACAAGCTGCTGGAGGCTTGTACAACAGGAAATGGCCCATGGCAGCCTGGGAAACTTTTGGGGGCAGGAAATCATCCACAGCTCACACTACAGCCTTTTTTGGATGTTTGGGCCCAAGGCAAGTGGTGGCTGGCCATGGTGTTCTCTGGCCAGTTTGCAGAGTTGCCAGGCTCAGCACTGGCACAAAAACTGAATCTGCATTAACTTCATGAAAACCACAGGCCATACTCCGTGACTCCCTGGGACCACCCCATCCAACTCAGCTGGGATTGGTGGGGTCACTGTCAACACTGGATCAACCAGCCCAGCCCACACACCAAGGAGGCTCTTTCAGCATCTGAGCCTTACGAGCAGCCAGCAGCTGGCAACAGGCCGAGGGGGCCCTGGGCCTTCTGCTAAGCAGCCCCTGGCTTTATACTGGTGGCAGTCGGCCTCAGTTCACAGCAAGGCCACCCACACACGTCCCCAGGTCCAACAAGGCAGCAACCAATGGCATATAACATTTAGCTGCTATCAGGAAGCCCTGGGCTGGTCGTAGGCAAGGCCGAAATTGGCCTGCATGGGAGGCCCTCCCAAGACTCACCATAAAGAACACACCAGAGGCCAGCATGAGACCATACCAGGACACTACCTGATTAGCCCCACAAGTAGCACACCAAAAGGGTGGCCTCAACAGGCATAAAAGCCCACTTGGATGAATACCTCTCTGTGGGATTAGCCAACACACAGCTGCTCATACATGCTGGGTGTAGCCAATCTTCAGAGTCAGTCAGCCTGAAAGTTTACCCCACCCACTGACATGCCAAAAGAAATTAAGACTTGGAGTGGCTGGATAGCTCAGTTGGTTAGAGCGCTAGCTCTGAACAACAGGGTTGCTGGTTCGAGTCCCACATGGGCCAGTGAGCTGTGCCCATGACAACTAGATTGAAGGCAACAAGCTGCTGCTGAGCTATCGGAGGGGAGGCTGGATGGCTCAGTTGGTTAGAACACGAGCTTTCAACAGCAAGGTTACCAGTTCAATTCCCACATGGGATGGTGGGCTGTGCCCTCTGCAACTACAATTGAAAACAGTGACTGGACTTGGAGCTGAGCTGTGCCTTCCACAACTAGATTGAAGGACAATGACTTGGAACTGATGGGCCCTGGAGAAACACACTGTTCCCCAATATTCCCCAATAAAATTAGAAACACACACACACACAAACACACACAAAAAAACAGTTAATCCACCTGAAATTTATTTTAAAAAATAAATAAAATGAAATAAAATAAATAAGGAATTAAGGCTCAACTGCAACACAATACACACAACAGAATACTCACAACACACAAGGGACACTCCTGGAAGACACAGGGGATTAGGGAGACTGTGCCACTGGACCACACAGGACACCTACTACATAAGGCCACCCAGCAAAGAGAGACATAGGAGATCTACATAAAACATAGAAGCAAACACAGAGAGGCACCCAAAATGAGGAAACAAGAAACATGTCTCAAATAAAAGACCAGGAGAAAACTCCAGAAAAAAAAACTAAATGGAATGGAGGCAACCAATCTACCAGAGACAGCTCAAAACGCTGGTTATAAGAATGTTTAAGGGGGCGGCTGGTTAGCACAGTTGGTTAGAGCAAGGTGCTTGTAATGCCAAGGTTGTCAGTTCTATTCCTGCATGGGCCACTGTGAGCTGCACCCTCCACAACTGGATTGAAACAACTACTTGACTTGGAGCTGATGCGTCCTGGAAAAACATACATAAAGTGTTTTGTTTTGTTTTTTAAAGAATGCTTAAGGAACATAGTGGAATTTCAACAAAGATAGTAAGCGTAAAGAAGGGCACAGAAACCATAAAAAAAAGTCAGAAATAAAGAATTCAGTAACTGAAATGAAGAATACACTAGAAGGAATCAACATCAGATTAGATGAAGCAGAGGAGTGAATCAGTGATTTAGAAAACAAGGTATCAGAAAACATTCAACTGGAACAACAAAAAGAAAAAAAAAATGAAGGTAGTTTAAGGGACCACTGGGACAATATCAAAAGTAACAACATTCACATCATAGGAGTACCAGAAAGAGAAGAGAGGGAGCAAGGGATCAAGACCCTATTTGAAGAAATAATGACTTAAAACTTCCCTAACCTGGTAAAGGAAATAGACATATAAGCCCAGGAAGTGCAGAGTCCCAAGCAAGATGAACCCACACCAAGACACGCCATACTTGAAATGATAAAGGTTAAAGACAGAGAGAATCCTAAAAGCAGCAAGAGAAAGACTCACAGGGAGCTCTCATAAGACTGTCAGCTCATTTCTCAACAGAAACTTTGCAAGCCAGAGGTTGTGGCAAGAAATATTCAAAATGATGAAAAATGGGCCTACAACAAAGACTAGTCTACCCAGCAAGGCTGTCATTTAAAGTTGAAGATGAGATAAAGAGCTTCCCAGACAAGAGAAAGCTAAAGGAATTCATTACCACTAAACCAGTACTACAAGAAATGTTAAAAGGACTTCTTTAAGAAGTTGAGGGAAAACAAACAAAAGGACATAAATATGAATAATAAAATGGCAATAACTATTTAACTATCAATAATCACTTTAAATGTAAATGTACTAAATGCTCCAATCAAAAGACATAGGGCTGCTGAATGGATAAGAAAACAAGACCCATACACACAAGAGACCACCTCAGGATGATAGACACACATAGACTGAAAGGAAAGGGATTGAAAAAGATATTTCATGCAAATGGAAACACAAAAAAAGATGGGGTGGCAATACTTATATCGGACAAAATAGACTTTAAAAACAGGACTATAATAAACACAGAAGAATATTCCATAATAATGTAGGGATCAGTCCCACAAGAAGACAACCCCAGTAAGCATCTATGTACCCCACATAGGAGCACCTACATGTATAAAACAAATATTGACAGATATAAAGAGAGATGTCAACAATAACACAATCATAGTAGGGGACTTTAACAACCCATTGACACCAATCGACAGATTTACCACACAGATAATCAACAAGGAAACAATGGCTGTAAGTGACTAGTCCAGATGAATTTAATTGACATTTTTAGAGCATTTCACCCCAAAGCAGCAGAATATGCATTCTTTTTATGTGCACATAGAGCATTGTTCAAGATAGATCACATGTTAGGCCACCAAACAAATCTCAGTGAATTTAAGAATTGAAATCATAGCAAGTGTCTTCTCTGACCACAATGGCATGAAACTAGAAATCAATCAAAAGGAACAAAACTGAGAAAAACACAAACACATGGAGGCTAAATAATATACTACTAAACAATGAGTGGGTTAACAATGATATCAAGGAAGAAATTGAATGATTCATTAAGACAAATGAAAATAACAGTGACCCAAAAGCTTTGAGACACAGCTAAAGCAGTCCTCAGAGGGAAATTCATAGCAACGCAGGCCTACCTCAAAAAAACAAGAAAAATCTCAATCTAACCTCACACCTGAGGCAACTGGAAAAAGAACAGCAAACAAAGCCCAAAGTGAGTAGAAGGAAGAAAATAAAGATCAAAGTGGAAATAAATGAAAAAGAGGATAACAAAATGCACAAAAGATCAATGAAACCAAGAGTTGGTCCTTTGAAAAGATAAACAAAATTGATAAAACTTTGATAATCAAGAATTGATAATCAAGAAAAAAAAGAGGACCGAAATAAAATCAGAAATGAAAGAGAAGTCACAACTGACACCACAGAAATACAAATTTTTTTCCAGAAAATACTTTGAGCATTATATGCCAACAAATTGGACAATCTGGAAGAAATGGATAAATTCCTAGAAGTGTAGAGTATTCCAAGGCTGAATCAACAAGAAACAGAAAATCTGAACTCACCAGTTACTACTAATGAAATTGAATGAGGAATCAACAAGCTCCCAACAAACTAAAGTCCTGGAGCAGATGGTTTCACAGGTGAATTTTACCAAACAGTCAAAAAAAAAAAAAAATTTAACACCTATTCTCAAATTATTCCAAAAAACTCAAGAGAAGGGGAGCCTCCCAAGTTCTTTCTATGAGACCACCAGTATCCTGATTCAAAAACCAGAAAAAAGACATTACAAAAAAATGAAAACTATAGGCTAATATCTTTGATGAACATAGATGCAAAAATCCTCAACAAAATATTAGCAAACCAAATTTAGCAATACATTAAAAACATCATACATCACAATCAGGTGGGATTCATTCCTGGTGTGCAAGTATGAGTGAATATCTGCAAATCAATTAATGTGATACACCACATAAACAAAATGAAAAGTAAAAATCATATGATCATATCAATAGATACAGAAAAAGCATTTGACAAAATCCAGCATCCATTTATGAAAAAACAAAACAAAAAACAACCAAAACCTCTCAGCAAAGTGGGAATAGAGGGGATATAAATATAATAAAGGCCATATATGACAAACCCACAGCTAATATCATACTCAATGGGAAAGAGCTAAAAGCAGTCCCCTTAAGATCAGGAACAAGACAAGGACGCCCACTTCAACCACTTCTGTTCAACATAGTACTGGAAGTTCTAGCCACAGCAGTCAGACAAGAAAAAGAAATAAAAGGCATCCAAATAGGAAAGGAAGAAGGAAAATTGTCATTACTTGCTGATGACATAATACTATATAGAGAAAACCCCAAAGATTCCACCAAAAAGCTGTTAGAACTCATAAATGAATTTAGTAAAGTAGCATGATACAAAATTAATATTCAAAAATCAGTTGTACTTTTATACACCAATAATGAACTATCAGAAAGAGAAATTAACAAAACAATCCCATGTAAAATTGCATAAAAATAAATGCCTAGGAATAAATTTAACCAAGGAAGTAAAAGACCTGTACTCAGAAAATGATAAAACATTGAAGAGAGAAAGAAGATACAAATAAATGGAAACATACACCATGCTCATGGATAGGAAGAATTAATATAGTTAAAATGTCCATACTACCCAAAGCAATCTATAGATTCAGTGTCATCCCTATCAAAATACCAATGGCATTTTTCACAGATCTAGGAGAAATAGTCCTAAAATTTAAACGGCACCAAAAAAGACCCAGATAGCCATGGAAATCTTGAGAAAGAAGAACAAATCTTGAGGTATAACACTACTTGATATCCAACTATACTACAAGACCATACTAATCAAAACAACACGGTATTGCTATAAAAGCAGGCACATAGATCAATGGAACAGAATAGAGAGCCCAGAAATAAATCCATGCCCATATGGTCACTTAATCTATGACAAAAGAAGGAAGAATATACCTTGGGGTAAAGACAGTCTATTCAATAAATGGTGCTGGGGAAACTGGACCACCTTCTTACTCCATGTAGATGAATAAACTCAAAATGGATTAAAGACTTAAATGTAAGACCCAAAACCATAAAACTCCTACAAGATAACAGGCAATAAACTCTCAGACATTACCCTTAGTATTATTTTTATTGGTATATCTCCTTGGGCATGGGGAAAATAAATTAAACAAACAAACAAATAAAGAAATACATAAATAGCAGAGAACCATGTGATTTCACTGATATGTGGTATATAAACCAAAAACAAGACAAACAAATGAGAAACAGAAACTCATAGACACAGACAATAGTTTAGTGGTTGCCAGAGGGTAAGGGGGGCGGGGGGTGGGGGGTGGGAGATGAGGGTAAGGGGGATCGAATATATGGTGATGGAAGGAGAACTGACTCTGGGTGATGAACACACAATGGGATTTATAGATGATGTAATACAGAATTGTACACCTGAAATCTATGTAATTTTACTAACAATTGTCACCCCAATAAATTTAATTAAAAAAAAAAAGAAATACATAAATAAATAAATAAAATAAATAAATAAATAAATAAATAAAATGGGACTACATCAAACTAAAAAGTTTTTGCACAGCAAAGGAAACTATCAACAAAAGGAAAAGACATCCTACTGAATGGGAGAATATATTTGCCAATGATACATATTTGATAAGGGGTTAATATCCAAAATTAAAAAAAAAACTCATAGGACTGAACAAAAAAACAAACAATCCAATCAACAAATGAACAGAGGCTCTGAATAGACATGTCTCCAAAGAGGACATACAGATGGCCAACAGACATATGAAAAGATGTTCAACGTTGATAATCATCAGAGAAATGCAAATTAAAACCACAATGAGATATCACCTCACATCTGTCAGAATGGCCGTTATCAATCAATCAACAAACAGCAAGTGTCGGTGGGGATATGGAGAAAAGGAAACCCTTATGCATTGTTGGTGGGATTGCAAATTGGTGCAGCCACTACAGAAAACAGTATGGAGGTTCCTCAAAAACTTAAAAATAGAACTACCTTATGACTCAGCAATTCCACTCCTGGGTATTTATCTAAAGAAACCAAAACACTAAGTTGAAAAGATATATGCATCCCATGTTCACTACAGTGCTATTTACAATAGCCAAAATACAGAATCGACCCAAGTGTCCATCAATAGACGACTGGATAAAGAAGCGGTGGTACATACGTACAATGGAATACTAGTTGGCCATAAAAAAGAATGAAATCTTACTATTTGCCACAACATGGATGGACCTGGAGGCTATTATGCTAAGTGAAATAAGTCAGTTGAGAAAGACAAATACCATATGATCTTTTATGTGGAATTTAAAGAACAAAATAAACGGTGAAACAAAATAGAAACAGACTAATAGATACAAAGAACAAACTGATGGTTACTAGATGAGAAGAGTGTTGTGGGGCTGGGCGAGAAAGATTGAAGAGATTAAGAAATAGACATTGGTAGTTACAAACGGGTCATGGGGATGTAAAGTACAGTGTGGGGAATATAGTCAATATTATTGTAAAAACTATGTATAGTGTCAGATGGTTAATAAACGTATTTGGGTTATCACATTGTGAGGCATATACATTTCTAATCACTGTTGCTTGTACACCTGAAACTAATTTTTTAAAATGGAAAAAAAAATATAACTAAGAGCAATTTCAAACTTTACTTCCTATGTTTTCTTGTAGGAGTTTTATGGTTTCAGGTCTTGCATTTAAGTATTAAATCCACTTTGAGTTTATTCTTGTATATGATGTAAGAAGGTCCTCCAGTTTCATTTTTTTGCATGTATCTGTCCAATTTTCCCAAATCCATTCATTGAATAGATTGCCTCTACCCTACTGTATATTCTGGCTTCCTGTGTCATAGATTAATTGACCGTATAGGTATGGATTTATTTGTGGGCTGTCTATTCTATTCCATTGATCTATGTGTCTGTTTTTATGCCAATAACATGCTGTTTTGATTACTGTAGCCTTATAGTGTATTTTGATAGTAGGTAGGGTGATACCTCCAACTTTGGTCTTCTTTCTCAAGATTGCTGTAACTATTGAGGGTTTTTTGTGGTTCCATATAAATTTTTTTATTTGGTCTAGTCTGTGGGAAAAAAAAATGCCATTAGTATATTGATAGAGATTGCATTAAATCTGTAGATTGCTTTGGGTATTATGGACATTTTTTTGGGGGGGGTGATTTCATTATTTGATTGGAAATTTTAACAAAGTTAATTTTTCTTATCCATGAACATAGTACATGCTTCCATTTGTTTGTATCTTCTTCAATTTCTTTCTTCAATGTCTTGTAATTTTCTGAGTACAGGCCTTTTACTTCCTTGGTTAAATTTATTCCTAGATATTTTATTTTTTATGCAATTATAAATTGGATTGTTTTGTTAATTTTTTTCTGATAGTTCATTATTGGTGTATAAAAATGCAACTGATTTCTGAATATTAATTTTGTATCCTGCTATTTTACTGAATTCATTTATGAGTTCTAATAGTTGTTTTGGTGGAATCTTTGGGTTTCTCTCTATACAGTGTCATGTCATGTGCAAATAGTGACAATTTTACTTTCTCCTTTCCAATTTGGATGCCTTTTATTTCTTTTTCTTGTCTGAATGCTGTGGCTAGAACTTCCAGTCTATGTTGAATAAAAGTAGTGAAAGTAGTGTACCTGGTTTTAAGGGGAGTGCTTTTAGCTTTCCCCCATCGAGAATATTTGCTGTCATATATGGCCTTTATTATGACGAGATATGTTCCCTCTGTTCCCACTTTGCTGAGAGTTTTTAATCATGAATGGATGCTGAATTTTTTCAAACATGTTTTCTGCATCAATTGATATGACCATATGATTTTTTTTTTAGTTTTATTTTATTAAATTTATTGGGGTGACAATTGTTAGTAAAATTACATAGATTTCAGGTGTACAATTCTGTATTACATCATCTATAAATCCCATTGTGTGTTCATCACCCAGAGTCAGTTCTCCTTCCATCACCATATATTCGATCCCCCTTACCCTCATCTCCCACCCCCCACCCCCCACCCCCCACCCCACCCCTTACCCTCTGGCAACCACCAAACCATTGTCTGTGTCTATGAGTTTCTGTTTCTGTTACTTTTATTTTTTTTATTGGGGAAGGGGTACAGGACTTTATTGGGGAACACTGTATACTTCCAGGACTTTTTTCCAAGTCAAGTTGTTGTCCTTTCAATCTTAGTTGTGGAGGGTGCCATTCAGCTTCAAGTTGTTGTCCTTTCAGTCTTAGTTGTGGAGGGCGAAGCTCAGCTCCACGTCCAGTTGGCATTGCTAGTTGCAGGGGCACAGCCCACCATCCCTTGTGGGAGTCGAACCGGCAACCTTGTGGTTGAGAGGATGCGCTCCAACCAACTGAGCCATCTGGGAGCTCAGTGGCAGCTCAGCTCAAGGTGCCATGTTCAATCTTAGTTGCAGGGGGCGCTGTCCACCATCCCTTGCGGGACTCGAGGAATTGAACTGGCAACCTTGTGGTTGAGAGCCCACTGGCCCATGTGGGGATCGAACCGGCAGCCTTCGGAGTTAGGAGCATGGAGCTCTAACCGCCTGAGCCACCGGGCCGGCCCCCATGACCATATGATTTTTATTTTTCATTTTATTTATGTGATGTATCACATGAATTGATTTGCAGATATTGAACCAACCTTCATACCAGGAATGAATTCCATTTGATCATGATGTATGATGTTTTTAATGTATTGCTGAATTTGGTTTGCTAATATTTTGTTGATGATTTTTGCATCTATGCTCACTAGGGATATCGGCCTATAGTTTTCTTTTTTTGTAATGTCTTTTTTCTGGTTTTGGAATCAGAGTACTGGTGGCCTTGTAGAAGGAGCATGGGAGCCTTCCCTCCTCTTGGATTTTTTGGAATAATTTGAGAATAGGTTTGGTAAAATTCACCTGTGAAGCCATCTGTTCCAGGACTTTTGTTTGTTGGGAGGTTGTTGATGACTGATTCAATTTCATTAGTAGTAATAGGTCTGTTCAGATTTTGTTTCTTTTTGATTCAGTCTTGGAAAAATGTATATTTCTAGGAATTTATCCATTTCTTTCAGATTGTTTAACTTGTTAGCATATAATTGTTCATAATGTTTTTGATAATCCTTTGTTATTTCTGTGGTGTCCGTGGTCACTTTCTTTCATTTCTGATTATATTTATATGGGTCCTCTTTTTACTTCTTGATGAGTTTGATTAAGGGTTTTTCAATTTCGTTTGTCTTTTCAAACCAGATCTTGGTTTCTTTGATCTTTTGAGGAGTGTTTTTAGACCCTATTTAGACCCTATTTCATTTATTTCCACTCTGATCTTTATAGTTTCTTTCCTTGTACTCACTTTGGGCTTTGTTTACTGTTCTTTTTCTAGTTCCTTTGGGTGGTAGGTTAGATTATTTGAGATTTTTCTGGTTTCTTTCAGTATGCATGTGTTGCTATGAATTTCCTTCTTAGAACTGCTTGTGCTGTGTCCCGTAGATTTGAGACTGTTGTGTTTTCATTTTCATTTGTCTCTAGGTACCTTTTGATTTTTTCCTTGATCTCATTGTTAACCCATTCATTTTTTAGTAGCATGTTGTTTAGCCTCCATGTGTTTGTGTGTTTCTCAGTGTTTTTTTTCCCCTTGGACTTGATTTCTAGTTTCATACCATCATGGTCAGAAAAGATGCTTGATATGATTTCAGTCCTCTTAAATGCATTGAGACTTGTTTGGTAGCCTAACAAGTGGTCTATCTTGGACAATGTCCCATGTGCCTGTGAAAAGAATGTATATTCTACTGCTATGGGGTAAAATGCTCTAAAGATGTCAATAAAATTCATCTGGTCTAGTGTGCCACATAAGGCCATTTTGCTTTTTTTTTTTTTTTTTTTTTAAGGAGGGCACAGATCACAGTGGCCCATGCGGGGATTGAACCTGCAACCTTGACCATGCTCTAACCAACTGCACTAATTGGCCACCCCCGAGGCCGCTATTTTATTATTGATTTTCTGTCTGGTAGATCTGTCCATTGGTGCCAATGGGATGTTAAATTCCTCTATAATGAGTATTACTGTCGCTCTCTCCCTTAATGTCGATCAATATTTGCTTTTTACATTTAAGTACTCTTATGTTGGGTGAATAAATGTTTAAAATGTTGTTGGGTTGATCCCTTTATCATATGCAATGATCCTGTTTTTCTCTTGTTATAGCCTTTGTTTTAAAGTTTATTTTGTCTGATATGAGTATTACTACCCCCAACTTTTTTGATTTCCATTTGCATGAAATACCTTGTCCCATCCATGTACTTTCAGTCTGTGTGTGTCTTTTGATCTGAAGTGGGTCTCTTTGTAGGCAGCATATGTATGTGTCTTGTTTTCTTATCCATTCAGCTGCCTATGTCTTTTCATTCTAGCATTAATCCATTTACATTTAAAGTGATTATTGATAGATACATAGTTATTGCTATTTTGTTATACATCTTTATGTTCTGTTTTTATTCCCCCTTCTTCTTAAAGAAGTCCCTTTAACATTTCTTGTAATACTGGTTTAGTGGTAATCAATTTTTTTAGCCTTCTTTTGTCTGGGAAACTCTATATCTCCTTCAACTTCGTTTTTCTTTAAAGATTTGTATTAAAACATAGATAACATACAATATTATATTAGTTTCAGGTGTACACAATAGTTATTCAGTATTATATACCTATGGAAATGATCACCATAAGTCTAGCAACCATGTAATACCGTACTACGAGGTCAGACAATTAAGTTCGTGAACTGTGTTGCAACGATGTTGCTAACCTTTTTTGACATCAGAGGGATTATTCATTATGCGTTTGTACCAAATGGGCAAAAAGTTAACCAAGTTTACTCTTTGGAAGTGCTGAAAATGCTGTGTGAAAAAGTTAGACGACCTGAACTTTTTGCCGACAATTCACGGCTCTTACATTATGACAATGCACTAGCTCACATGGCACTGTCTCTGAAGGAGTTTTTAGCCAGTCAACAAATAACTGTATTGGAACACCCTCTCTACTCACCTGATCTGGCCCCCAATGACTTCTTTCTTTACGTGAAGATAAAGGAAACATTGAAAGGAAGACATTTTTATGACATTCAGGACATCAAGGGTAATATGACGACAGCTCTGATCACCTTTCCAGAAAAAGAGTTCCAAAATTGCTTTGAAGGGTGGACTAGGCGCTGGTGTCCACGCATAGCTTCCCAAGGGGAGTACTTCGAAGGTGACTATAGTGATATTCAGCAATGAGGTATGTAGCTCTTTTTCTAGGATGAGTTTGCCAACTTAATTGTCAGGCCTCGTATGCTATCAAACTATTATTGACTGTATTCCCTATGCTGTACATTACATCCCCATGACCTATCTGTTTTATACCTGGAAACTTGAACCTTTTATTCCCCTTCACCTCCCTCCCATTTTATTTAATTTTTCAATTACAGTTAATATTCAATATTATTTTATATTAATTTCAGGTGTACAGCATAGTGGTTAGACATTTATATAATTTAAGAAGTGATCCCTCGACTAGTCTAGTACCCACCTGGCTCTATACACAGTTATTACCATATTACTGACTATTTTCCCGGTGCTTTACTTTACATCCTCTTGACTATTTTGTAACTACCAATTTGTACTTCTTAATCCCTTCCCTTTTTTCACACATTCCCAACCCCCCTCCTGTCTGGAAACCATCAAAAGACTCTCTGTATATATGAGTTTGTTTCTGTTTTAACAGTTTGTTTATTTTGTTCTACAGATTCCACATATAAGCGAAATCACATTGAATCTGTCTTTTGCTGTATGAAATACTTCACTCAGCAAAATACCCTTCAGGTCCATCCATGCCACCTCAGATAGTGAGACCCCATTTCCTTCCCTGGCTGAGCCATATTCCACTGTATATATGTACTGCCTACCCTTTATCCATTCATCCATCGACAGACACCCAGGCTACCTACACATCTTGGCCATTGTAAACAATGCTGTAATTAACATATGGATGTACATGTCCCCTCAAAGTAACATTTTGAGTTTCTTTGGATAATTACCCAGAAGTGCGATTACTGGGTCTTTCTTCATCTCTTCTTATAGCCTTTTTTAAAAAATTTATTGGGGTGACAATTGTTAGTAAAATTACATAGATTTCAGGTGTACAATTCTGTATTACATCATCTATAAATCCCATTGTGTGTTCACCACCCAGAGTCAGTTCTCCTTCCATCACCACATATTTGATCCCCCTTACCCTCTTCTCCCACCCCCCACCCCCTTACCCTCTGGTAACCACTAAACTATTGTCTGTGTCTATGAGTTTCTGTTTCTCATTTGTTTGTCTTGTTCTTTTGTTGTTTTTGGTTTATATACCACATATCAGTGAAATCACATGGTTCTCTGCTTTTTCTGTCTGACTTATTTCGCTCAGCATTACACTCTCAAGATCCATCCATGTTGTCACAAATGTTCCTATATCATCTTTTCTTACCGCCGAATAGTATTCCATTGTGTATATATACCACAACTTCTTTATCCATTCATCTATCGAAGGACATTTTGGTTGTTTCCATGTCTTGGCCACCGTAAACAAAGCTGCAATGAACATTGGAGTACACATGTCTTTATGTATAAATGTTTTCAGATTTTTTTGGTAGATACCCAGGAAAGGGATTGCTGGGTCATATGGTAATTCTATTCATAATTTTTTGAGGAACCTCCACACTGCCTTCCATAACATAGCCTTTTTTTAAAGTCTATTTTGTTTGCTATAAGTATTACTATGACAGCTTTTTTTTTCCTTCCATTTTCATGAAATATCTTTTACCCATCCCTTTATTTTTAATCTGTGTGTGTCTTTTGATCTGCAATGAGTCTCTTGTAGGCAGCATATGTAAGGGTCTCATTTTCTTATCCATTCAGCCACCCTATCTTTGGATTGGAGCATGTAATCCATTTACATTTAAGGTAATTGTTGATAGATATGTAGTTATTGCCATTTTATTATTTATATTTTTTTATCTTTTTTTTTCTTTTGTCTCAAAGAAGTCCCTCTAAGATTCCTTCTAGTACTGGTTTGGTAGTGATGAACTCCTTTAGCTTATTTTTGTCTGGGAAGCTCTTTATCTGTCCATTGATTCTAAATGATAGCTTTGCTGGGTAGAGTAATCTTGGTTGTAGGTCCTCACTTTTCATCACTTTGAATATTTCATGCCAATCCCTTCTGCCTGCAAAGTTTCTGTTGAGAAATCAGCTGATAGCCTTTTGGGAGCTCTGTTGTAAGTAACTAGTTGTCTCTTTCTCTTGCTGCTTTTAAGATTCTCTTTTTGTCTTTAAGCATTGGCAGTTTAATTGTGACATGTCTTGGTGTGGGCCTGTTAGAGTTTATCTTACTTGGGACTCTGCACTTCCTGGGCTTGTATATGTATTTCCTTTGCCAGGTTTGGGAAGTTTTCTGTCATTATTTCTTCAAGTAGGTTTTCAAATCTTAGCTCTCTCTCTTCTCCTGCTGGTACCCCCAATGTTGTGAATGTTGGTATGCTTGATGTTGTCTCAGAGGTCCCTTAAACTCTCATTTTTATTTTTTTTTTTAGATTCCTTTTTTTTCTGCTGTTCTTTTTGGCTAATTTCTGCTACCTTATTTTCTAAATTGCTGATTCAGTCCTCTGCTTCATCTAACCTACTGATCATTGGTTGTTTGGACTGGCTTTGACTACAGTGGAGGAGCTGTTGTGCAGAGGTGACCCTACCCAGTAGGGTTTGCTTTAGCAGGGCTCTGGTGTCTGCCCAGTCTGCCCTTTGAGTGTGTCGTCCTTGGAGGTGGCAGGGTGATTCTCTGGCCCAGTCTGAAGCTGGCTCCTGGGCCTGCCAGCCTCCTGGGAGGGAAACCACTGCAGGCCAAGTTCAGCTGCAATCTGTGCCCTCCCTGGGGCCACGTGGCACGTCCCACAAAGCAATGCAGAAATGGCTGCTGCCCACACTGTACTTGGAGGTATCTTGAGAGGCGAAGCCGTGAACCAATGCTGGCTGTCACTAGTGCCGGACTTAGGGCTGCTCAGCCAGATGTACAGGACTTGCCAAAGCCAGATGCTGCTTATTTGGGTTTTGTGAACCTTTGAGAGATTTTAGGAAATTCCACAGCATGATCCAAAGCAGGCTGTTTATATGGAAAAGCCACTGGAAGCAACGGATGTGCCCAACATTTCGATGAGGTGGGGTCTCAGGGAATCAGTAGGGCAGTGCATACGTAAGGCGATCGCCAGTTTGATGGAGCCTCAGATATGGCGGCTGCCTGTGTCTGCATGTAGGGATGGGGAGGGCTCAACACAGAAACAATAGTTTCTGCCACCTCCTCTGTCAGGAAAAAAGCTGTCCCTCCAGTTCTCACCCTGAAACTAGACAATTCAGTTCCTCCCCATATGCCCCTGTTGACTTTCAAGGTGCTGCCTCAGCACTGGAGCTCAGAGTAAGTGATTCCCTCAGTGAGTAAGTCTGTGCATTGTCCCTTTAAGAGGAGCACCTGGAAGTGCAGCTGCCCTCCATCTCTCTCAGTCACAATCTCTGCTGGTTTCCACAAGCAGAAATTGTGGGGACTTCTCTTCCCTGGGCTGAGACCCCTTGGTCCTCAGGGGGGGGACCTCCACAGCTGAGATATCCCTCCCGATTTTTAATGGTCGCACCCGGGTATGGGATCAGCCTGTTCTGCGTCTCTGCCCCTCCTACCAGTCTCAAGGTGGCTTCTGCTGTATGTCCATCTCTCTTCTTCAACTTTAAATGATAGCCTTGCTTTGTAAAGTAGTGTTGGTTGTAGGTCCTTGCTTTTCAACACTTTGAATAGTTTGTGCCAATCCCTTCTGGCCTGCAAAGTTTCTGTTGAGAAATCAGCTTAAAGTCTTATGGGAGCTCCCTTGTAGGTAACTAACAGCTTTTCTCTTGCTGCTTTTAAGATTCTCTTTTTCTTTAAGCTTTAGCATTTTAATTATGATGTGTCTTGGTGTGGGCTTCTTTGGGGTCATCTTGTTTTGGCCTCTCTGTGCTTCCTGGGCTTGTATTTTTGTTTACTTCACCAGGTTATGGAAGTTTTCTGTCATTATTTCTTCAAATAGGTTTTCAATCCCTTGCTGTGTCTCTTCTCTCTCTCTCTCTCTCTCTCTCTCTCTCTCTCTCTCTCTCTCTCTCTCTCTCTCTCTCTCTGTCTCTCAAGTTTCGGCCCATGTGGGGATCGAACCTTGGAGCTATCAGCACCATGCTCTAACCAACTGAACTAACCAGCCACCCTCTCTTCTCTTTCTTGTACCCCTATGCCGCGAATGTTGTTACACTTGATGTTGTCGCAGAGGTCTCTTATTTCTTTCCACTGTTCCGACTGGGAGTTTTATACTTCCTTGTCTTCCAAATTGCCTATTTTGTTCTTCTGCTTCATCTCGTCTGCTGTAGATTACTCTAGTGTATCCTTTATTTCAGTTATTATATTCTTCATTTCTGACTGGTTCTTTCTTATGGTTTCTATGTTCTTTTTTATGCTTACGACCTGTTTTTTGAAGTTTTCACTAAGTTCCTTGAACATATTTATAGCTAGTGTTTTGAACTTTGTCTTTGGTAGATTGCTTACTTCCATTTTGTTTAGTGCTTTTTCTGGAGTTTTCTCCTGTTCTTTCATTTGGGACACATTTTTTTTCTTTTTGTCTCCTCATTTTGGCCACCTCTCTGTTTGTTTCTATGTATTAGGTAGATCTGCTTGTCTCCCACACTTAGCAGGGTGGCCTTATGTAGTAGGTGTCACATGGGGCTCAGTGGCAAAGTCTCCCTGATCACCTGAGCCAGGTGCTCCAGGAGTTATTCTTGTGTGGGTTGTGTGTGCCCTCCTGTTGTGTGTGCCCTCCTGTTGTACTTGAGCATTGATTGCTGTTGGCACATCAGTGGGTGGGAGTGACTCTCAGGCATTGTGGCTGTGTGGATTGGCCATGCCCACAGCATATGAGCTGCTGTGTATGGGCTGACCCCATAACGTGGGATTTGTCAGCAGGCTTGTGTGCCTGCCAAGACCAACCTTTGGGTATGCCACTTGTGGGGCTAATTGGGTGGTGCCTTGTGATCTGAAGCTGGCCTCCTTGTGTGTTGGTTCCTGAGCCTCTTGGGAGGTGCTCTGGTGCAGGCCAAGGTCAGCTGCTGCCTGTGACCAGCCCAGGGCTCCTGGTAGGAGCTACCAAGTGAGCTGCAGTTGGTAGCTGCCTGTGGTGTACCTGGAGGCACATGGGAGAGGCCACAGTATGAACTGAGGCTGGCTGTCACCAGTACCAAGCCTCAGGCAGTTCAGAAAAAGGCCCAGGGTATCCTGAGGCTTGCTGCTGTCTACCAGCTCCCTGTAAGGCTAACTACTGAAAGAGCCTTAGGCAGTACAAGAGTTGGGTGAGGTGGGGTCTCAGGAAGTCACCATAGTGGGCAAGTGTTGTTCACCAGGCTAATGTGGATACAGATTTGGCCATGTTGGGGTAGGGCTCAACACAAAGACAACGGTAAGTATCCCTCTAGCCCTCTCTGTGAAGCCACACAACTCAGTCTCTCCTTGTATGTCTTTGGCACCTCCCAAGCTGCTATCCCTTCACTGGAGCCCAGAGTGAGTGCCTGTGAGTGCGTGAATCTAGACCCTTTAAGAGGATGTGTGGGTTTCCAGCCACTGTCCATCTTACCGGGATGGACTGAATCCCTGCTGATTTTCACAGCCAGATGTTGTGGGGGCTCCTCTTCTGGCACTGATGCTGTGGGCTAGGGATCCTGGTGTAGGGCAGGGATCCATGGGGGGGGACCTCTGCAGCTGAGATATCCCTTCCAATTTTGAACTGCCACTCATGGGTGTGGAGCCAGCCTGTTTCACATCTCCACCCCTCCTACCAGCCTTGACGTGGTTTCTTCTTTATATGCTTAGTTATAGGACTTCTGTTCAGTTGGTCTTCAGATGGTTCTCCAGGTTAATTGTTCTATAATTTAGTTTTAATTTGGATGTGGTTATTGGAGGAGGTGAGCCCAGCATTTAGCTACTCCACCATCTTGACCAGGACTCAACTAACCTGTTTTTAAACTTCCTTGATCCTTTTAAACTTCCTTGATAGGACCTTGATCCATCCGTTTTCTTCCAGTTTTGTGATTCCATCATCGTCTCTCTTCCTTTTACCTCAGTCTGATCCTTTGATTGATGATCTGAATTCTCATCACTAGCACATTTAATTCCTCTTACCATGATTTTTTTCAACTTAAAAAAATCTTTAAATAATTTTAGATTTACAGAAAAGTTATAAAGGTAGTACAGTGATTTCCTGTATACTCTTCACTCCTGTTCCCTTAATATTAATGTCTTATGTAATGCTATGGGCTGAATTGTGTCCCCCTCCAAAATTCATATTTTGAAGCCCAAGCCCCCACTGTAATGGTATTTGGAGGTGTGTCTTTGGGAGGTAATTAGTTTTTGATGTGGTCATGAGGGTGGGACCCTCATGATGGGATTAGTGCCCTCATAAAAGACCAGAAAGTTAGCATATGTTCTCTCTCTTTATCTGTATCTCTATCTCTATTTCTACTTCCCCTTTCTCTGCTATGTGAGAATACAGCAAAAAGGCAGCCATCTGCAAGCTAGGAGAAGAGCTCTCACCAGGAACTGAACCAGCCAGCAGCTTAATCTTGCATTTCCCAGTCTCTAGAACTGTGAGAAATAAATACCTATTGTTTACGCCATCCAGTCTTTGGTACTTTGTTATAGCAGCCCTAGCAGACTAATATATATATAAAACCACAGGACACTGGTCAAAACTAAGAAATTAACACTGGTACAATAAGATAGACTTCATTTGGATTCACCAGTTTTTCCACTATATCCTCCTTCTTTTCCAGGATCCAATCCAGGAGCCCACATTGCATTTAGCTGTCATGTCTCTTTAGTTTCCTCTGATCTATGACAGTTTCCTAACAGGTATGAGGTGATATTTCATGGTTTTTATTTGCATTTCTCTAACAATTGGTACCATTGAGCAATTTTTTCTATGCTTGTTGGCCATTTGTATATTTTCTTTTGGATAAATGTCTATTCAAGTCCTTGGTCCATTTTTAATTGGTTTATTTCATTTTTTATTGTGAACATATTTTTTTAATTGGGAAATATTGGGTAACAGTGTATTTTTCCAGGATGTCAAGTCATAGTTTTTCAATCTAGTTGGGGGCGCAGCTCAGCTCCAGGTCAAGTCGTTGTTTTCAATCTAGTTGTGGAGGGCGCAGCTCACTGGTCCACATGGTACTCGAACCGGCGACCTTGGTGTTATGAGCACGCCCCTCCCACCACTGAGCCAAGAGGCCGACCACCAGCAGCTCAGCTCCAAGCTCAAGCCATTGTTTTCAATCTAGTTGTGGAAGGTGCAGTTCACTGGCCCATATAGGAATGGAACCAGCAACCTTGTTGTTGAGAGCTCACGCTCAAATCAACTGAGCCATCTGGCTGCCCCTATTGTGAACATATTTTTATTTGCTGGTTTGTTTATCTGTATATCTTCTTTGTGAAGAATGTGTTCAGATATTTGCCTGTTTTAAAACTTTTTTTCCCCAATTTATTGGGGTGACAATAGTTAGTAAAATTACATAGATTTCAGGTGTACAATTTTGTATTACATCATTTATAAATCCCATTGTGTGTTTACCACCCAGAGTGAGTTCTCCTTCTATCACCATATATTTGATCCCCCTTACCCTAATCTCCCTCCCCCCCACCCCACTTACCCTCTGGTAACCACTAAACTATTGTCTGTGTCTATAAGTTTTTGTTTCTCATTTGTATGTCTTGCTCTTTTGTGGTTTTTGGTTTATATACCACATATCAGTGAAATCATATGGTTCTCTGCTTTTTCTGTCTAACTTATTTTGCTTAGCATTATACACTCAAGATCCATCCATGTTGTCACAAATATTCCTATATCATCTTTTCTTACCGCCGAGTAGTATTCCATTGAGTATATATACCACAACTTCTTTATCCATTCATCTAAGGAAGGATATTTTGGTTGTTTCCATGTTTTGGCCACCATGTTAAATAAAGCTGCAATGAACATTGGAGCACACATGTCTTTATGTATAAATGTTTTCAGATTTTTTTGGTAGATAGCCAGGAGAGGGATAGATGGGTCATATGGTAATTCTGTTCGTAATTTTTTGAGGAACCTCCACACTGCCTTCCATAACAGCTGCACCAGTCTGCATTCCCTCCAGCAGTGTATGAGGGTTCCTTTTTCTCCACAGCCTCTCCAACACTTGTTACTATTTGTCGTGTTGATGATAGCTACTCTGACTGGGGTGAGGTGATATCTCATTGCGGTTTTTATTTGCATTTCTCTGATGATTAGTGATGTTGAGCATTTTTTCATATGTCTATTTGCCATTTGTATGTCCTCTTTGGAGAAATGTCTCTTCAGGTCGTCGGCCCATTTATCAATTGGGTTGTTTGTTTTTTGTTGTTGAGTTGCATGAGTTCCTTGTATATTTTGGATATTAGCCCCTTATCAGAGGCACTGTTTGCAAAAATCTTCTCCCATTCAGTTGGTTGCCTCTTTATTTTGTCGATGGTTTCTTTTGCTGTGCAGAAGCTTTTAAGTTTCATATAGTCCCATTCGTTTATTTTAGCTTTTACTTCCCTTGCCTTTGGAGTCAAATTCATAAAATGCTCTTTGAACCCAAGGTCCATAAGTTTAGTACCTATGTTTTCTTCTATGCAGTTTATTGGGTCAGGTCTTATGCTTAAGTCTTTGATCCATTGTGAATTAATTTTGGTACATGGTGACAGATAGTAGTCCAGTTTCATTTTTTGCACGTGGCTATCTAATTCTCCCAGCACCATTTATTGAAGGGGCTGTCTTTGCTCCATTGTATGTTTTTAGCTTCTTTGTCAAAAATTATCTGTCCATATTTATGTGGCTTTATTTCTGGGTTCTCAATTCTATTCCATTGGTCTATGTGTCTGTTTCTCTGCCAATACCATGCTGCTTTGATTATTGTAGCCCTGCAGTACAAGCTAAAGCCAGGGAGTGTGATACTCCCAGCATTGTTCTTTTTTCTTAAGATTGCTTTGGCTATTCGGGGTCTTTTGTGGTTCCAAACAAATCTGATGATTTTTTGTTCTATTTCTTTAAAATATGCCATTGGGATTTTGATGGGGATTGCATTGAATCTGTATATTGCTTTGGGTAATATGGCCATTTTAACTATGTTGATTCTTCCAATCCATGAGCACGGAATGTCTTTCCATTTTTTGTGTCTTCTTCAATTTCTTTCAAAAATGTCATATAGTTTTCAGCATATAGGTCTTTCACAGTCCTTGATTAAGTTTATTCCTAGGTATTTTATTCTTTTTGCTGCAATTGCAAAAGGAATTTTTTTTTGTGTTTCTTTTTCTGAGATTTCATTGTTAGCATATAGGAATGCAATGGAACTTTTGTATGTTGATTTTGTGGCTAGCAACTTTACTGTATTCGTTGATTGTTTCTAATAGCCTTTTGGTGGAGTCTTTAGGGTTTTCTATATATAGCATCATGTCATCTGCAAAGAGTGATAATTTAATTTCTCCATTCCGAATTTGGATGCCTTTTATTTCTTTCTCTTGCCTGATTGCTCTGGCAAGGACTTCCAACAATATGTTGAAAAGCAGAGGTGATAGGGCACAGCCCTGTCATGTTCCTGAACGTCGATCAAAGGGCTTCAGTTTTTCACCTTTAATAATGAGATTAGCTGAAGGTTTGTCATACATGGCCTTTATTATGTTAAGGTATTTTCCTTCTATACCTATTTTATTAAGTGTATTAATCATAAATGGATGTTGTATCTTGTCAAATGCTTTTTCTGCAGCAATTGATATAATCATATGATTTTTGTCCTTTATTTTGTTTATGTGATGTGTCACATTGATGGATTTGCGGATGTTGAACCATCCTTATGCCCCAGGGATGAACCCCACTTGGTTGTGGTGGATAATCTTTTTAATGCATTGTTGTATTCGATTTGCTAGAATTTTGTTTAGCATTTTTGCATCTGTATTCATCAGAAATATTGGTCTGTAGTTTTCTTTTTTTGTGTTGTCCTTACCAGGTTTTGGTATCAGGGTAATGTTGGCCTCATAAAATGAGTTAGGGAGTACTGTCTCTGCTTCAATTTTTTGGAAGAGTTTGAGCAGGATTGGTATTAGATCCCCTTTGAAGGTTTGGTAGAATTCACTAGTTAAGCCCTCTGGTCCCGTACTTTTTCTTTTGAGAAAGTTTTGGATAACTGATTCAATTTCGTTACTGGTGATCGGTGTGTTTAGATTTTCCGGTTCTTCATGGTTCAGCTTAGGAATGCTATATGTTTCTAAGAACTTGTCCATTTCTTTAGGTTATTGAACTTGGTGGCATATAGTCCTTCATAGTATTCTTGGATGATCCTTTGTATTTCTATGGTGTCCATGAGAACTTCCCCTTTTTCATTTCTGGTTTTGTTAATTAGTGTCTTCTCTCTTCTTGTCTTAGTGAGTCTAGCCAAGGGTTTGTCAATTTTGTTAATATTTTGAAAAAAACTAGCTCTTTGTCACATTAATTTTTTCTATTGTCTTTTTGTTCTTTGTTTCACTTAGTTCTGCTCTGATTTTTGTTATTTCCTTTCTTCTGCTGACCTAGGGTTTCATTTGTTCTTCTTTTTCTAGTTCTTTAAGGTGTAACATTGAGGTTATTTATTTGGGATTTTTCTTCTTTCTTGAGATAGGCCTGTAATAATACAAATTTCCATGTTAAATCTACTTTCACTGCATCACAAAAATTTTGGTAGGATGTATTTTCATTGTCATTTGTTTCTATGTATCTTTTGATCTCTCCTCTAATTTCTTCTTTCACCTCGTCGTTCTTTAAAAGTATGTTGTTTAAGTCAGACAGAAAAAGCAGAGAACCATGTGATTTCACTGATATGTGGTATATAAACCAAAAACAACAAAAGAGCAAGACAAACAAATGAGAAACAGAAACTTATAGACACAGACAATAGTTTAGTGGTTGCCAGAGGGTAACGGGTGGGGGTGGGGGTGGGAGATGAGGGTAAGGGGATCGAATATATGGTGATGGAAGGAGAACTGACTCTGGGTGATGAACACACAATGGGATTTATAGATGATGTAATACAGAATTGTACACCTGAAATCTATGTAATTTTACTAACAATTGTCACCCCAATAAATTTAATTAAAAAAAAAAAAAGAAATGAAACATGCAGCAATACAGATTCTATAGCTATAAAAATGTTTTAAAGAAAACATAAGTAGAGTTTCATGTCAATAAAGTTTTTTAAATTTAAAAAAAAAGGTGTGAAAAATAAAATGAGGAGATAATCCCCCCCCACCGTTAAAAAAAAAAAAAAAGTATGTTGTTTAATCTCCATGCATTTGTGTTTTTTCCTGATTTCTTTTTGCAGTTGATATCCAGTTTCAAAGCCTTGTGATCAGAGAATATGCTTGGTATGATTTCAATCTTCTTAAATTTGCTGAGGCTGATTTTATGTCCCAATATATGGTCTATGCTTGAGAATGTTCCATGTACACTAGAAAAAAATGTATAGTCTGATGTCTTAGGACGAAGTGCTCTATATATCAATTATGTCCATTTCATCTAATGTGTCATTTAGGGCTGCTATTTTGTTATTTATTTTCTGTTTGGATGAGCTATCCATAGCTGTCAATGATGTATTTAAGTCCCCTAGTATCATTGTGTTTTGGTCAATTTCTCCCTCTAGTTCTGTTAGTAGTTGCTTGGTATATTTCTGTGCTCCCTGATTGGAGGCATAAATATTGATGACTGTTATGTCTTTTTCTTGTATAGTCCCCTTTACCATTATGAAATATCCATCATTGTCTCTTGTTATCTTTTTCACCCTGAAGTCTGTTTCATCTGATATTAGTATGGCTATACCTGATTTTCTCTGGATACCATTAGCTTGGAGTGTCAGTTTTCACCCTTTCACTTTGAGTCTATGCTTGTCCTTGTAGCTGAGATGTGTCTCTTGGAGACAGTATATGGTTGGGTTTAGTTTTTTGATCCAATCTGCTACTCTGTGCCTTTTTATTGGTGAGTTCAGTCCATTTACATTTAGGGTGATTATTGATATGTGAGGATTTCCTGTCATTCTATCTTTAGTTTTCTGGTAAGGCTGTGTCTCCATTGTTTCTTTGCCTTTTTGTTGTTGTCTATTATTTCTGTGTGGTGGTATTCTATGATGTTTCCCTCTGTTTCTTCTTTTATTACAGTATATATTTCAGTTCTGGATTTTTTTTGAGTGGTTACCCTTAAGTTTATGTAAAAGAAAGTTTGATATTTAGAGTATTCCATTTTCTTCAGCACGCTTACTTTCTCCATTCCCATATTCCGGTTCAGGCCTTTACTCTCCCCTTTTTATGTTTTGGTTGCCACAAATTGTCCCTGTTGATGTTGGTCGAATAGCCTCCTTTAGTATTTCTTGTAGTGCAGGTCATGTGTTAGAAAATTCCCTCATCTTCTGTATGTTTGGAAAGGTCTTTATTCCTCCTTCATATCTAAAGGATATGTTTGCTGCATATATTATTCTTGGCTCATAATTTCCCTCTTTCAATAGTTTGAATATTTGGTTCCACTCTCTCCTGGATTGTAGAGTTTCTGCTGAAAAATCTGATATTCTAATGGGCTTTCCTTTGTAGGTTCCATCTTCTTTTCCCTCGCTGCCTTGAGAATTCTTTCATTGTTATTGATTTTTGACAGCTTCATTACAATATACCTTGGTGAAGGCCTGTTCGGGTTCACATAATTATGTGTTCTATTTGCTTCTTGGATTTGAGGATCCAGTTCTGTCCACAAGTTTGGGAATTTCTCATCGACAACTTGTTTGAATATATTCTCTATTCCCTTCTCTCTTTCTTCTCCTTCTGGTATGCCCATTATTCTTATATTGCTCTTTCTGATGCACTCAGAAAGTTCTTAAAGAATTCTTTCATTTCTTTTAAGTCTCAAGTATATTTCTTCTTCCATCCGTGTCATTTCCAGGTTTCTATCTTCAATGGCACTGATTCTTTCCTCCATCTGGTCAACTCTACTACCTAAGCTGGCTATTTCATTCTTCCTTTCTTCTACTGAGTTTTTAATCTCTAGAAATTCTATTTGATTCTTTTTTTAAATTTCAATCGCTTTCATAAAATGCTCATGTTGTTCTTTGATTGTGTTTCCGAGTCCATTAAACTGCCGTTCTGTGTTTTCTTGCATCTCGTTGAGGTTTTTCATAACTGCAATCTTGAATGCTCTGTGATTTAAGTCACATATTTCCATATGTTTAAGTTCCTTTTTTGGAGTCTTTTCACTTTCTTTCTGAGCTGTCTTGGTGCCTTGGTTATTCATGGCAATTACTGATTTATTGTTTCTCTTCCTAGACATCTACAGGAGTGGCTTCTGCAACAGGTTGATAGGAAGAGGTCTTTCTTTTGTTTTCCAGTACTTGTTGGTAGAATTTTTTATGTTCTCTCTGACTGCAGCCTTTTTTTCTGTCTCACATGGCAATGCTATGTTTTCTCTGCACTATTCCAGCTTCTCACACAATGGGGGAGTTCCCTGGGAGACGGGCTTCTCCTCTGTTAATAGTTCACCTGCATCACTGGGCACAGTGTCCCTTGGGTATGCGGAGAGCTTTTGAAGTTCCAAAGCTCTTCCTGCACCAGATTCAGAGCCCGTATGTTTCAGCAGTTCTGTTTACTCCTGCAGGGATCTGCCCAGATAGATGGGGCCAAGGGTGGGGTGAGTTGTGAGAGGTGGCCCAGAGCAATGGCGGCGACCACCACCACAGCCGGTCCTGCTTCCACAGCTCCGTGCCCTTTGCCGGAACTAGTTGGGCTGCGAATCTATGTCTGTGTTCCACAGTTCTCAGAACAGCAAATATTCTTTTCTTTTGATCTGACACTGGTACTGTTCTGCTTCTAGTACTGGGCATGTGGGGGCGGGTCGAGCTCTGGGAGGGGAGGGAGGGGGCGGCTAGTCTCAGTGCCTAAGGCTTCCATTCTCTGCTCAGCAGTGAGGGCTTAAACCACCGTTTTCAGCCTTCTTCCCTCAGTCTTTTCTCCGAGGTCTCTGCCGTGAGCGTTCGGTTGAGCCATATTATATACTGCCCCCTCAGCCCTGTGGGCCATAAGCGGAGCCCTAGCAGTCCGAGTTCTTCCCTCTCCTGCAGCTGCGATAGTTCCAGGATGCAGCGAGCTTGGAGCAGTGAGCTAGGTCTGCGTCCTGCGCCTGTGTGTCTCTGTCTCCACACTTCTCCCTTCCCTCCTCCCCTGCTCGCACGATTCACCCACCTTTAGGTGGATTCAGTAGTGGGCCTCTTCGTCTTTCCTGTCTGCTGTGCAGGGAGTCCTTTGTGGAGTTATTGTTGTTTGATTCGTTGTAAATTCCAGGGGAGATTTACAGAGGCTCACTTCATGCCCCCATTTTGATGACGTGTCTGGTGTTTTTTTTTCATTGTTGAGTTTTAAGAGTTTTTATATATTCTGGATATAAGTCTTTAATGAGATATATGATTGGGAACATCTCCTAGTCTGTGGCTTGTCTTTTCATTCTTTTAATAGGGTTGTCCATTCCGTGACACACGATCATGCAGATTTTCTTCTGGAAGTTGTGTATTTTATATTTAGATCTATGATTCATTTTGAATTAATTTTTGTATAAGGTGTGAGGCATGTGTGGAGATTCATTGTTTTGAATACAGATGTCCAGTTTTTCCTGTACCATTTGTTGAAAATACTTTTCTTTCACCATTCAATGCCTTTGTACCTTTGTCAAAACTTAGTTGATTATATTTTTGTGCTTTTTCTTCTTTCTCTTCTCTACCTTTGTACCAATACCACACTGTCTTAATTATTACAATTTTATAGTAGTTCTTGAAATCAGGTAGTATGATTTTTCTACCTTTGTTATTTTTAAGAATATTCTGGTTCCTTTGCTTTCCCATATAAATTTTAGAATCAGCTTGTTGGTATCTCCAAAATTCTTGCTAGGGTTTTGATTGGAATTGTGTAAAATTGAAAGATCAAATTGGGGAGAAATAACATTTTAATTATATTGCATCTTTCAACTCATGGACATGGTATATCTCTCCATTTATTTAGATCTTTGATGTCTTTCATCAGTGTCTTGTAGTTTTTCATATATAGATCCTGCAAATATTTTGTTTAAATTTACACCTAAGTACTTCATTATTTTTTCTGGTGCTTTTGTAGACCTTACCTCTTTCTAAACAAGGAAAATAATTTCAGAGTATATTTGCAAACTCAGTAGGCATATTCTGATATGAACTCAGGCTGAAATTCCATTTATCTCCTAATTACATGCAATAAGCTCCATGTTTGACTTGTCTCACAGTGGCATCCTGACTCCCCACAGCCAGTGTCTGAGTATTGCACCCTTGTAGTTGACTGTAATTCTGGAATATAGCTGCAGGATTTTTTGGGGGAAGGGTATAAAGAAACTTCATATTACATACTCGTGGCAATGTCAAAGGTATACATTATTTCTAGATAAACTAGTTTGGAATTGCAACAGGTCTAGGAAGTGGGTGAGAAGCAACGAAACTTCATTATAGTGACAGCAATTAGAGCTGGGTATACACAGGCCAGACCTATAGTTCTTTTTTTTTTCTGCCCAAATATTTTAAGCCAATGGCAGTGATTTCTAATTATCAAACATTTAGATTGACACTCTGGACTTGATTTCTATTACAGCAACTATGCTTAATTGAAAAGATAGGTAGATAAATCTTACCTCCTTTTAATATGATAACATCTGCCCTGCAAGCTCCCAATTTAGAATCAGTCCTACAGTCTGCTTTCTCTGATCTTTTACCCCAATCGATGAGTGTCCATATCTTGTAAATGAGTAAAGTTTGACATAATTAATTTATGGTTGCAATATCAGATGGGTTCTCACCACAGCTAGTCAACCTTTCTACTATGTGTTTTGGGTCAGCCACACTCCTGTTATCCTCAGGAACATTTTAGAGCCTTCCCCACTTTCCCCAAACCTCTCTGCCTGAAAGCTCTCTCTTTCCACAGATGATTTCCCTCCCCAAAACACCAAGAACATTGGGGCATACTTAGTTGTATCAGCTCCTGTCCTTTTCTGTTTCCAGTCTCAGAGGAAGAGGTGACCCTATTCCGGCTTAAGACTAATCTGCTACCTTTTATTCAATTAGCTGAAATATATTAAGTATCTATTCTGTGCTAAACACAGCAGGTCATCAAATAACATTTCATTCAACATCATTTTGGTTATAATATTGATGAGAAATTGATTCCCAGGAGGGCTACTGTCTGTATGGAGTTTGCACATTCTCCCTACTACTGTGTGGGTTTTCTCCGTGTACTCTGGTTTCCTCCCACATCCCAAAGATGTACATGTTAGATGAGTTGGCGTGTCTGTATTATTCTGGTGTGAGTGAGTATAGATGTGTGTGTATGTGAGTGTGCCCTGTGATGGAAGGGCTTCCTGTCCAGGGTTGGTTCCTGCCTTCCTCTGAGCTGCCATGACAGGCTCCAGCCACCTGGAACCTTGAACTGGAATAAGCGGGTTGGAAAATAATGATCTTATTTCTTTTTACTCATTGCCCCCCCCCTTTTTCCCACCCCTCTATGTTGTTGGGAGGCTAGAATGGAAGGAGGGAGACCAATTAGACTATTGTCATAGTCCAGGTGAGAGCTGAGAGTGGTTGGACCAGGATAGTTAAGGAAGAGTTGGAGAAAGTGAATGAAGATGTGTTTTGGAGGTTTTGTTATGAGGACTAGCTGATAGATTGGATGTGGGAAGAGGGAAATCAAGGACAACTTTTCAATTTGTGGCTAGAATAGCTGGGTAATTGAAGTGCCATTTACTGAGAGGGGAGGAACAGCCTTTGGGGGAAATCCAAGCATTCTGTTTTGGACATGTTATGTTTGAAATACCTATTGGCTCTGGGGGGTGGCAGTTAGCTCAGTTGGTTAGAACGTGGTGCTGATAACACCAAGGTTGCCGGTTTGATCCCCACATGGGCCACTGTGAGCTGCGCCTTCCTTAAAAAAAAAAATACCTATTGGCTCTGGAAGTGGCGATGTTAGGTAGGCAGGTGGATATGTACCTGCCTGGGGAGGTCCAGCTAGAGATAAAAATTTGGGAGTTTTCAGTATATAGGTGTTATTCAAAGCCATGAGATAACATGAGATTTCCAAAGATGTAAGTATAAATAGCAAAGAGAATAGGGCCACAGATTAAATCCTGGGGCACTCCATCATTTAATAGTCAAGTGATGAGGAGAAATCAGCAAAAAACACTGAGTAGAAATGGCTAGTAAGGTTGGAGGAAAACAGAGTGAAATATCCTAAAAGCTAGTAGAAGTGGGTGTTTTATATCTTCCAGGGGCCAGTTAGAAAACAGAAACTATAATACATTCAGAATTTTAAACAAAAAGAATTTAACATGAGGAATTGGTTACTCCCGTGAGAGCTGTTCTCAGCAAGAAGTCAGAAGCCAAGGAGGGGATGGTGAATTAACCCAGAAATTTAGCAACAGCAGGAAGCTGCTTCACCTCTATGTGCTTCACCTCTGCTGGAGGAGAAAGTAGAAGGTGGTCTTACCCAAGTCCAGGATCAGGGACCACCCAGCAGAAGCAGGAAGGCTGGCCCAGCAGGAGCTTGGTTCATGGAGGGAGGGCCTATCCAGAGGGAGCCACAGAGGAGATACAATCACTGCTAGAGATAACACTCGAAACAGAGAGAAAGGAAGGGAAATACCCTGGCTTTCCCCCTTCTCCTGCTCTCCATTCTTCAGCCAATGATTCCCATTTGCCAAATCTATTAGGAAGTCAGAGAGGAACGGTGCCTGGGAAATACAGTTGTCTATTCTACACAGCAGAGCAGAAGGGAAATCGTTCTGAGAACAAATAGGCAAATGACCAGCATATGTAAGATAAGGACTTGGAAATGACTATTGCATTTAGCAATGTGGATGTCATTGGTAAACTTGACAAGAGCAGTTCAATAGAGTGGTGTGATCAAAAGCCTGACAGGAGTGAGTTCAAGAGAGATTGGGAAAAGAGGAATTGGAGGCACTGTATACGGACAACTTTTGTGTGTGTTTTTTGTTGTTGTTGTTTTTGTTTTTTTGGAGTCTTGCTGTAAAAGTAAAGGAGAGGAATGGAGTGGTATATGGAATGGAAAGTAAGATTGACAGTAGGTATTTTCAAGAAGTGAGAAATAACAGCATATTTGAATGCTGATAATGAAAAAGTGAAGAGAGAATTAAAAATTGATAATGCAGGAGAGAGAATTACTGGAGTGATGTACTTGAGTAGGCAAGAGGGGATGAAATCTGGGGCACAAGTGGTACAATAATAATATCTGTAGACAATTAGTCAATAGAATCTTCATCACTTAGTTTGGAAAAGACCTTAAAAGTCATGTGCTCTAACTTCTCATATTCAGGAATTACCTGTGCATACCCCCCAGACACACATTGGTCCAGCCTTTGCTTGAAAGTCTCCAGTGATGGTAAACTTACAATTTCTTGAAGTAGCCATTTCCATTTTACAACAGATATAATTGCTAGAAATTTTTTTCTTTTCAAAACAAAACGATGCAATTAGCACTTTGTGCTTTGTTCTAGATTGGGTTATGGTTTAGACTAACCAGCTGCAGGGGTCATTTGAGGGTCAGTTGGGAAAATATAAATATGTGCTCTTAGATGAGTTGAAAATTTATTAAAGTGGTAGAGATTGTTGGCTGAAAACAAGCAGTTCACAGAACAGTATGTATAATGGTCTTATTTGGTATGTTTATCTGTTCATGTGTATACACACACACACACACAAAGAGAGATCTGGAAGGATATGCATTAAGATATTAACATTGGTGATCTCTGGGTAATGAGAATGTATCATTGAGTTCTAGTAGAACTTCACTGAACAGATCTTAAACTGATTAGAGAACAGAAAATAGGATAACTAATATCAAACCTGATGGTGACAGCAGGAAAAACAAAATATATGGACCAATCTCATCTACAGATATAGATATAAAACTCTTGAATATAGATGTAAAAGTTCTAAATAAAATATTAGCAAATAGAGTTCAGATGAAATTCTAGAGGCATTTTCATTAATATCAGGAACAAGACTAAGATGGTTGCCATCATTGCTATTACTTAATATTATTATGGAAGTTCTACCATACTAAGTAAAATAAGAAAATTGAGAGGTATAAATATTTGAAAGAAAGTGACAAAATTATTCTTGTTTTAATTAGACTCTTTGGGATGTTAGGAACAGATTCTCAAGTTATCTTAAATAATAGGGATTTATTGTAAGGATACATATGGGAATGATGAACTAGGAATAGAGGAAAATTTCTTAATTATGATAAAGCGTATCTACTAAAAAATCCTGCAGCAAATATCATACGTAAAATCTTGCCTTCTGAAAGTTTAAATGAGACAAGGAGTCCCTCTAATACCATTGTATTGGAAATCCTAGCTAGTGCAATAAGAGAAGAAAAATAAACAAAAAAGTTTAAAAATGTGGAAAAGAAGAAATAATACTGCCATCATTTGTAGAAAACACAATTGTGTGCATAGAATATCCAAAAGAATTGAAGGATAAACATTTGAATTGATGAATAAGTTTAGAAATGTTGCTGGACATATGGTAATATCAAAAATCAATTGTGTCTCTGTATATAAGCTTCAAACAGTTAAAACTTTAAAAATATAAATATTGTCATTACAATAGCATAAAAATTACCTAGGGATAAATATAGGAAAACATATGCAAGGCCTTTACACAGTAAACTATGAAAGATTATTGAGAAAAATTAAAACCTAAATAAATGGAGTGATATACCATGATCATGGACTGGATGACTTGATAGCTTTAAGATGTCAGTTCTCCATAAACTGATTTATAGATTCAATGAGACTGCATTCAAAAATCCCAACAGTTATATGTGTATATGTGTGAGGGGAAGACATGACAAGCTAATTTAAATTATATGGAAATGAAAAGGTCCAAGAATAGCTGAGACACTCTTGAAGAACTCTGTGGGAAGATGTATTCTGCTAGTTATTGTCTGCTACACATAGTGAAAGTAATTATAACAATGTGATATTGGCACAGTGATAAGCAAGTAGACCAGTGAAAAAGAATAGAGCGTCCACAAACAGACCCACACAGATAGATATACAACAAAGGTGGCACTGTTCTTCAGTGGGGAATTTCAATAAACTCTGCTAGGACAATTTATCCATATGGAAAAAACAAAACAAAAAACTTGACCACTACCTCATATCCAGAAAAATCAATTCCAGGTAAATCATAGGTCTAAATGTACAAGGTAAAATAATAAAACTTCTAGAAAATATAATATAGCAAGGTATTTTCATTATCTTTGGGAAATGAAAGACCTTTTAATCAAAACACAAAAGTGCTGACCATAAAAGAAAAGATGGCTACATTTGACCACATTAAAAAATAAGAACTTCTGTTCATCAAATGATGCTAGTAAGAGGGTATAAAAGCAAACTACAGAGTGGGTAAAGATATTTATAATACAGAAAAGTATAAACCTCATATCCAAAATATCTAAAGAACTGGAAATCATCTTTCAGATAATAGAGGGTTTGACTTGGGACTCTTTGGGGACAGTGCAAGCCATAGGACTGAGACACATGGATCCCAGAAGGAAGGCATGGCCACTTACTCCTTTTGCCTTAGAAGGTAGAGCCAGAGTAAGGCAGGGAGGTGGAAAAGTGGGACTTTGAAAGAGAATTTGCTGTCCTAAGACCGTAATTGAAAGTTTTTTTTTATCCTCTCATAAGGACTAGAGGGAACAGGTGGCCACAAGCTCATCATGCCCTCCATCAGAGTATCTCAAAGGACAAGTGAGTGTAGTACCCGGAGGTAGAAGGGTGGACTGTGTCAATGCTAACGGCCAATTTGTAATCTCAGTTTGCTTCTGCGTGTTCAGCCCTAATCTCAGACTGAGGAGGAGGAGATTCAAGGAAGCCCCTTCCTGTCTTCTCCGGTGACTCTGGGTTGGGGTGGAGTCCAGTCATGAGAATCTGGTCATGCCTTTAGAATGGAACTGGAGAGAGTGTTATTAATAGGCATTCGGGTAGAACGTACCCTCTCTCTCCCCTGTGAATCCCAACAGGATTTGGAGGGCTTCCACTCTGTGAGACAGACTTGGTTCCCCTGCTCCCAGGCACCAGACATAATCTTCACTACTTGTTCATTCATTCTGACCTCAACCTCTACTCCGATCCCCCTCAGCTCACTCCCCTCCAGCAGCAGTTGTCTCCTCCCTGGCCCTCAAACATGCCAGGCACACTCCTGCCCTGAGACCTTTGTATTTGGTGTTCCCTCTGCCTAGAATACTCTTCTGTCAAGTATCTGTGCGGCCCACTTCCTCACTTGCTTCAGGTCTTGACTTAAATGTCATTTTCTCAGAGAGGTCTTTGCTGTCCCCTCTATCCCAAATTTTATCACTCTCCCATACTTCTTATCCTGCTTCCTTGATTTAGTTTTCCCCTAAGACCCTATATATTTTTGTCACCCATTTTATTGTCTGGCACTCCTTCTGTAATGTAAGCTCAGTAAGGACAGAATTTTTTTTTTTTTGGGGGGGTCACTGTTGTGTCCCAGAGCCTAGTAAAGTTCCTGGTGACATAGTTAGATGCTCAGTATTGGTTGGATGAATCAAAGCAGCAGTTACTGAGTACTGACTAGGGGCCTACCTGTGCTGGGCACTGAGAGTATGATGGAGAAAGAAGGAGGCCTTGGTCCTGCCCTCAGGGAGCTCACCGGCTCTGTAAGTGGAGAGCGCTGAGGAAACATGTCTGTAGGGATCCCCTGCTCTGAGAACCCAGACAGGAGTGGGGATACTAGCTTAGTTCCTATGTTGTGCCTATAGTTCCCGATGGAAGCCTTAGTCACAGTAGCTTGGTTTTAGGGCTTCAGAGTGGGACCTGAACAGGCGGCCCACAGTCAGAAATGGTTCTTCTCCTTTTTTTGGCTCCTTTGATCCTCGGCCCGAGAAAGGAGTCCCTGCAACCTGTTGGCTGCTTCTCTGGAGCCCAGACCCCCAGTCTGCTCTGGAGCATGGTCACTGCCTCCCCACCCTAATTGAGAAACTCATAATGTGCTATCATTGCCTGTTGACTGCTCTGAGGCCATGCTAGAACATAAGCACCTGGAAGATAGAGACTATGTCTGTGCTGCTCACAGCTCTATTGCCAGTCACTAGCCCTGTCCCTGGATCACACTCACTGCAGAGTATAGGTGTTGCAGGCTAGACTGCCTGAGTTTGAATCCCAGCTCTGCCACTTATAAAGTGTATAACTTCGGGCAAGTCACTTAACCTCTCTTGTGCTTCAGGTTCCCCATCTATAAAATGGAGACAATAGTGGTAACCCATCTCATTGTGGTGTTATGAGAATTGAGTGAGTTAATATTTGTAAAGTGCTTAAAACAGCCTGGCATATAAGTGCTGGGTAAGTAAACAAAAGCTAAATGCTACCTGTTGCTTGAATGAATGAACTACAACTGTGATTGACCCCATCTGTCTTGAGCTCAAATGTGAGTCCCACATCTCTTTGCAGCAGAGCTTTTTGAGTCTGAAACAGCTCAAATGTACTGAATTTCTGGTGGGGGAAGCCAAACCACACCACCCAGCCTAGATGCCCTCAGAGCAAGTTTCCATCTGTGTCCTTTTGTGACCTTTCCTGACTTTATTTCCCATCCCGTTTCATTTGGTCTGCCAGGGAGCTTGATTTCCCTCCCTCTCTGTTTTTGCAGCTGGAGCATGGTGCCCTGATCTCTATGAAAAAATGGTAGAGCTTTCCTATCTTCTCTGGGCCAGGGCTGGGCTCACCCACCGGAAACCTCATCCTGGTTGCCTATCTATAAAATGGAGATGGCATGGGCATGGTATGCTGGGAAAAATGTGAGGTCACCAGTGTCAGGTTACAAAGCCACAGCATTCTGAACTTCAGCTGTCAGAGTAGCCCCAAAGCAGCAGACAAGAACTCTCTGGGAGGAAGCTAGTGGCACGATGAGCCAGGTGGGGATCTAGGTCAAACTGCTTCCTGGGAGTGGACTAGCCTACAACAGAGGTTCTTAACCTGGGCTCAACAGGGTTCAAGTTGAGCTTCTGAGAGTCATTGAACCCCTTGAAATTTAACATGGTGTGTGTGTGAGAGAGAGAGAGAGAGAGAGAGAGAGAGAGAGAGAGAGAGAGAGAGAGAGAGAGATTGAAGATGGGCAGTTGGGCAGTTTTCTGAGGAGAGGATACATTCGTTCACCAGGTTTTCAGAGGGGCCTGTTTAGAAAGATCAATTGGGAGCCACTGGTCTAAGGCCTCAAAATGTGGGAGGTCTTCTGGGAAACACACAGCCCTGTCATCAGATTGCCTACATTTATGTGCCAGCTCTGTCACATACTGCCTGTGATCTTGGGTAAGTCACTTTATGTCTTTGTTCATCAATGTCCGCATGTATAAAGTGGAGATCATAGCAGTACCTACTTCATAGGGTTCTTTAGAGGAAAAACTGAGGTATGAGGTATGAGGGCAAAGCCCTTAGTAGAGTGTCTGGAACATGATAAAGTAGGCATTCTCATTGTAGATTCAGAAGATCCCTTTAATTTTGTGTGTGTTTGTGCATGTGCGTGTATGCACATGTGCATGTGTGTGCATGCATGTGTGTTTCTGAGACCAAGGGGTAAAGGAATGGGGAACAGTAGTTGAAGCTCCTGGAATTCATGCCAAATGGTCAAGCAGGCTGGTGGAAAGAGCTATAAGATGGTATTTGCTGGGAGCAATCAGCCCCTGGAGGCTGTGGAGAGTTCCATCTCTGCTCTAAGGTACAGCTGGAAGCAGGACTAATCCACCTTGTATCTGGAATGATTTAGGGTGCATCGAGGTAATACCTCCTAAACAGCAACTCTATAGGTCTGCTATTGTCCTAAAATTTCTACAATTAGAGTCATAGTTTAGGCAATAAAGTCTTTGTTAAAATGTATGCTCAGTGGCCAGTCTGTGAAGGGAAGCAGGGTGAGGCCCCATCACAAATGCTGACTTTCTTCTTGAATTGGACATTTCTTTTTTTCCCCCTAGGAACCATATTGCTACTGCCAGTTATAAAAGTTGTTGCTACTCATTCACAGTTACTCATAGATGACAAGCTGGTGTTCTGAGCAAGGCACAGTTGGCTACCTAGCCCACTTTAAGCTGAGTGAGTTCTTATTCTAACCGCTACCCTCTCACGCAGGAACCCTTTCTTCTCAGAACAGCAAGGCACTGTTTTTGAATGATTACCCATATAATTCCTGTGTGAATTTAAAAAGCCCGTTTAAGTGGGCAGTGTGCTTATCTTTTGTTACTCTAGTACCTAATGCACCACCTGTTCTATATTTCATCATTATAGCAGTGTTGTTTTCCCTGTGTAGCTTCATAATTAGTTTTCCTTTGTAATTTTGTACATTTTGTATTTGCCTACTAATTAGGTTTAATCCTGACTCCTGTAATTTTTGTCTGCTCATAGACAAGTGTTTGTTTTCTTTATTGTCAACGCTGAAGTAAATTTCTGATTGGTTTATAATATTGTAATGTCTACATAGTTTTGTTTGCCACTAGTCAGATTGTAACAAAACATAATAGTTATCTACTGAAGTCTTGAATGTAGTAGGTCGTGTTTAGGAAATAGTTTAGGTAAAAAGTTTGTGAATTTAGGCAATAGATAAGTAGTTTGTGAAAGGTAGAAAGAAACACAGTGTCATATCATGTTCTCTAAATAATATAGACATCTCCTGGTACAAGCTAACTAAATCTGTGGGAGGAAGAACAGATCCACGTGGCCAAGGATGAGGGACCTTAAAATATAAACACTCTTTGGGCCTGTCAAAATGATTCATTCTCTAGTTTAAATTAAGATCCCAACACCACTTGGCAATCCTATCCTATGTCCCTGGTCAGCTCCTCTTCAGTGTCCTGAAGCAGCCATCCCATAGGCATTCCACTTTCCTCCAGCCCCCAACCCTGACCAGCCCTTCTTTTCAGCAGAAGGACTTGTTTCCATTTTCACAGAGCAAAATTCAGGCCAACAGTGTGAACTCTTCAGCCTCTCACTCACTGGCCCACAGATTCAACTCAAATGCAATAGCGTCCCCTTCCTCTCTGTAGTGGACACTGTATGTGCTTCTCTGACCCCCTTCAGGACTGAAGGACTCAGTACCTGCAGCAGACAGCCCTCAGCTCTCAGACCCTTTTGGGGATTGCCTCAACTGAAGACAGCCTCTTTGCCCAAGGGCAGTCCCCCTTCCCAGGGTAGCCTGCATTCAATGAATGACTGATATGGGGTATAAAGGCCGGGCCCCCTGGTCCCAACTCCTAGCTTCAGAGCTTCCCATGGAGCTGCCCATGGTCTTTGTCAAACCTGTATTGCAGCCCAACGTCTCCCTCCTCCAATCCTCCTTTCAGTCCTTTACTTCCATGGCTGGTGAGACCAAGAGTGCTCTGTAATAAACATCCTGCATGCTGATCTCCATCTCAGAGTCAGCTTCTCAGCAAACCCAACATGCAACGCCCTCTTCTCCTACCCCCAACTCCCTCCTCCTGCCCAAGGCTGAGGCCCACCTCCCCCGTGTGCTCAGGTCCTGTTCCCCTCACCTCCCCTTGGGCCTTCCCTAGGGATCATCTTGCTTATGGTTCCATCACTTCTGTCCTCTTTCTTCCACGTAACTTCAACCTCTCCCTCTCTATCTCTTCACCTCCACATAGAAATTTCAACAAATGCCTTAAGAAAAAAACCTCCTTTGACGCAGAGTTTCTTTCTAGCTTCTGTTGTTTCTTCCCTTTCACAGTCTAAACTTCTGGAACCAGTCCACTGCAGTCTGGCTTCTGCCTCTTCCACTCTGCTGAAATCTCTTCTAGTCCAGCTCTATCTTATTTGACTTTTCTGGTGCATCTGGCTCTGATGGCCATTCTCTCCTCCCTTCATTTCTAGGACACTTGATTCTCTCTATATGTGCCTTAAGTGCATCTGGTCTCCAGAGCTCCATTCTTAGCCCTCTTTTCTTCTTATTAATCATCTCATTCATAACATGGCTTCAACTACCTGCATATGCTGAAGATGCCCAAATTTGTATCTCCAGCCCAGACCTCTGCTGCCCAGTGATAACACTTTCATATCCGAGCAGCCATTAGACATCCCTAGCTCCATTTGCCACAAGTACTCCAACCCCGACATATCCACAATGGCCCTCATCTCCAACCCCTGCCCCAGCCTAGGTCTTCTCTGTGTTCCCGAACTCAGAAAACTGACACTTCCCTTGGCATAACTTCTCTCCCATATCACCTACTTCCTATCAACCACTACATTCTGTTGATTCTGCTTACTTAAGGATTCTTGAATCCCTCCTTTACACTCTCCCTGACAATGTCCTAGTTTGGGCTTTGAACCTATATAACCCAAATGACTGCAACAGCCTCCTCATCATTCTCCATGCCTTGAAGCCCTGCCCTTCTCTCTGCTGCCAGAGCGGTATTTCTTAAAAGAAATTTGAATATGCTACTCACCTGTTCAAAATAACCCAGTGGCCCCCTATTGCCTTTAAAATGAAGTAAAAACTCCTTTAACTGGCACCTCTTAGATCTTGCTGCTCCCTACCAGGCTTCATCAACCTGATCCCCACCTCCATTTAGTACTTTATATTCTAGCACAACTGGACAACTTGAAGTGCTTTGAGCATGCCTCATTCTCCCATGTCTCAATGCCTCCTTTGTACATGTCCTTCTCTCTGGAAAGCTGCCTTGTTACTCCTAGTTACTCCTCCCTCCCCCAACCCCCATTTATACTTCAAGTGTCCTTGCAAATTTTCCAGACTCTGAGGCTGCTTTAGGCCCTCTCACTTCCCCTCTTCTTAACAGACACCACTGAATTTATCACACTCTACCCCACGTCTCTCTTTCCATGCTTTTCTTTCTACCAGACTGAGTTCCTTGAAGCCAACAGTTCCAGCCTGTAATCCCACTACCTGGCATGGGGTTTGGCAATTGGTTGCCACTCTTTAAGGGCTTTTTGGATAAATGTGTCAATGAGGTGCAAGTGGGTACCAGGAGGAGAAAGGGGAACAAGAGGCTTGAGAGGAGACAGAAAACCAATGCGTCTGTCTCACAATTTTGCTCAGGTTAGACACCTTGTTTTTGGTGTCTGACTGACCCAGATTGTCCCAAATTGCAATCTCCTTTTGCCCAGAGGTCTGTGGAGTGGCTGTGGTATACTCACCCCTGTACATTAGGAAAGGAGCACAAGTGAACCGGACCCTGCAGAGCCCCGCTGTGTGGGCAGGGCAGGCATATATGACCCTTGCCCACTGCTCAGTGACCATTCCCACCTGTTTCTATGATCACTGCCGGTCTCTGAGAGGCAGGGCCACCCACCTAAACCCTTTCCTGGCTGACTAATTTGACAAAGGGGAAAGAATCCTGACAATGCTTACCATTGCTTCTGTGACTACTTTGATATAATCCTTTTAAAGGATTCCAGGAAGGCTGACACATCATGCCCTCAAGACTTTGGGGTAGATGGGCCAATCCTGGGGGAAGCTCTGGCCACAAGAAGTCCCTTCCTTTTTTACCCCACTGTGCTAGACAAGTATGTTCTGTGTGTGCTGTGACATGAAAAAGGTTAATTAACATTGTTCAATAATATTGAATAATTGTCGTCAGGTACCAAGAATTTCATGAGTACCTCCCTGGACCCTTAGCACCTTCAATTTACTCACACATTTCCCCCCAATTAAAGCTTTTTCTTAGGTTTTAAAATATGGCAGGGATCTTTGTTTATCCCCATTTTACAGATGAAAAAACAGAAGCACAATGAGATTGAGACCTACCCGCTATAGCACTGTCAGAGACAAATCAAGCCTGATGGGGGTTAGCTGGTTTCTAATGAACAGGAAACTCTGGGAGCACAGCTCTTGGAAGGGCAACACGCCGAGGGCCCAGCCCTCTAAAGCTGTCTGGCCTCAGTGCATTTAGACTCTGCCCACAAGAGGTCAGTAGGTTCCATAAGAACAGAGTGGGGTACTTGGAAGCAGCCCACACAGTGGAAGGTGGAGTCGAGGTGATGCCGTCCTGTTCTCAGTGATACCAGCCCTGGATCCTGGCTGCACAGCAGCTCCCTAAAAGGAAATCCTGTACCACCAGAACTTCCAGGAAGTGCCTCTTCCAGTAATGTACCAGAGGTTGTCACTAGCCAAGGGTGTGCTTCTCCTGTGAAGACGGTGGAAGTTCCGAGGGGCTTTATTATATGGTCAATCCTCAGGGTATGATAAGACAGTTGTGGTGGGCACTGCCTGTAAATGGAGCAGCTGGCATGGGTGCTTTCTGCCTGGAGGGCTCCACAGGAATAACTTGAACCAAAAATATCACAGGGTTGTGTCTGCTAGACCACAACCTTCCTGGATGATGGATGCTGAAGGTGGGGAACACTTGAAGAGCCATATATATATAGCATCCCCAGGATTTAGAATCGGACAGACCTAGGTTTGAACCATGACTCTATCTCATTAACTGTGACACTGGGCAAGGTACTTAACTTCCATAAGCCTCAGTCTCCTAATTAGTAGCATGAGGAACAATACCTACGTTTCAAGGTTGTTCTAAGAACCTATTCACTTACTCATTTGACAGATAACAGAGGTTCATAGATTTGCTAGCAGGTTCAGGGGATACAATGCTTAGATTCAATGCGTGGAACTTATTAAGTGCTGAATTAATGATTACTTTTCTTTGAATATCAGGCCATTGATTTAGACGCAAAATAGCAGGCAGTTGGAGGCATTCTGAACAGAACAGTAGCAGAAGGAAAACACTGTTAGCGAAGGCTCCACTTATATCTGCAGTGTGGAGGCAGGATTGAAAAATGCCAGCCTTATCATTCTGAACATTGGAAAAAACAGAGCAAGATGCTGAAGGCTAACAGTGGTCAGGAATTGAGCCCACATTGCAGCTGGGGACAGGAAGCAGCAAGGGGGACAAAGGGCTGAGAAAAAGCCTCCTGTCTGCTCTCTGGAAGCTGCTGGCCTTCATTTTGCAGACCATCTTGCCTGTCTCTGGGCAGTGGTTTCAGGATGTAGAAAGAAGGTATGGGCATGCATACACAACAGCAAGGACTTAATCTGGGGCATTTGGAGGACATGAGAACACAAGAGTATAAAAATGCCACATTGTGGGTGAGGCTCCAATTCTTCTGACTCAGGAAGGGCATCATGGGATGTGAATACCCAAATGTCACCCTTGAGTCCTTTAGTAAACTATCAGCCATGAATTGATCCAAGCCTTTCAGAAGCTGCAGTATTTCCTTTCAGCCTGCCTCACCAACTGAGATGTTTTCCACACACTTTTGCTTCCTCCTAAAGAGAAATTATTTTCTTAAAAACACCTCTCCCAAGCTTCAAATGATGCCCTTCTTCTGTTATATCAGAATGCCCTCCCCTCCTCTATATTGCAGGTATAAGTGTCAGCAGTAATCCCCCAACACCAGCAAAGCTGGTAAAGGAGATCTTCTAGAGTAGTCCCTTTACATCATTTTCCACATAAGCAGACTGAGCATCAGAGAGGTAAAGTGACTTGTGGAAGGTCTCACAGCTACTAATGGTAGATAGAACTGGAAATCTCCATAGATTTCTAGTCAGGAGACTATAGTCTATGCTTTTTTTTACCCCCAAGTCAAATGGCTTCCCATTTGAGTTGTACTTTTCTGCACTTTCCTCATTGCCTCTACCTCCCCCACCCCCTAATTTCTTTTCATTCTGTCCATACAGGCACAGTTGGCAGCTAGACCAAAGTGGTTTGTTAGGTGGTGGAGACACCAAACTAGTCCAGGCCAACTTCTAGAGAGCCAGCATTCAGGAAGTAAAGCCGTGGACCTTCCTGTCAGGCACCAACACAACATGCTGGAGTGGGGGTCCTTTCAGAGCCAGACTGAGGGTAAAGCAGGGAACCTATGGAGAGGGGAATTTCTAGGCGAAGGACAACAGGCCAGGTCTCCAATCAGGGCCAGCTCTGGGTGGTATTGTAAAGAAGCTAGATCAGAGTTAATTGACATAGAAGAGCCATTCTTTGTTTTCAAGAAGAATTGACTGAGCACCTCCTACGTGCCAGGCACTGACTAGGCACAAAGGTTACCACTACGAATGAGGAGGCAAAGTCCCTACTTTCATGGAGTTTGTAGTCTAGTGAGACTTTTTAAAAAGGTTTTTGTTGCTTTTTTTAAAGACATAGACTTTTTTTTTCTTTTACTAGTAACTAGTAGTTTTATTAATATGATATTAATCATTTTTCTGTAAATGCAAATCATAGCAATGTTGTGAACAAAACTAACAGATTTACTAGGCCATATGGCACCATGTACTGAGCGATAAAAATGACTACATAGAAGATTCTGTAGGGTATCCGATGGACACTTGTCTCATTAGGGAGACCACCTCAGGGATGATGTAGATGCCTGATAACTGCATTGTACACCTGAAGCTGAAGCTGAACAATAATGAATGTCAACTACAAGTTTATATATATATATATATATATATATATATATATATATATATATATATATATATATATATATATATATATATATACATATATATACATATATATACATATATATACATATATATATATATATATATATATATATATATATATATATATATAGTTACAAGAAGCGGAGTACAGCATTAGGAATAGAGACAGTGGAAATGTAATGGTTCTGTGCGATGTCAGAGGGATAGTGGATGGAGGGAGGGGGGTTGTCACTATGTGAGGGACATAAATGATAACTGTTTAACTATTACATTGTTTTGTACACTTGAAACTAATAAAAAATAAAATAAAATGCCTACATAAACATTTCAAAAATTACATAGACTTTTATATAGTCACGTGTCTGTCCTCTACCAGGTTTTGGTCAGGTTTGGAGTACCTCTTGGACCTTTGAACTTTGTGTTTCTGGTGCAAAGTAGTTCTAAACCTTGTGCTTAACCAGTAGTATGATGGTAACTGTTTAACAACTGGCTCTCTTGGGGGAAGTGTATGTATGTATATATGTATGTAAGTTCATTATAAATTTTACTGATATAAAGGATGTATACCATACAAATTAAACAATAATAAAATAGACAATATTATTAAACATAAATAATATTAGTATTTTTTGATATTTATTAATATTAATGATGGTATTAATATTATTTGTTAATCAGTAGCCAACTGATTCTCACAGAATATTTTCATTGATTTTTGCCAGACTCTTGCATTTGTAGTCAACCTGTGCTTTCAATTGATGAACAAATGTAATTCTGACATGAATGTTGGTTGACTTTTTGTTTTCATGTATGTGCAAGACAACAAAGACATATGTCAGAACTTTCATTAATTTGTCAATAATATCAGTGACTGCTGAATAGGATAGTGGTTTTCAAACACTGAACTATTATTTCCTCATTTTTGCTATGATTCACAATGTAGCACTTACAGACATGGCACACAGTTGAGTTTAATCTGTATTATTAACATTTTCCCATTACTCTCTTAGGTCTAGATAATCAACAAAACAATAAATCAAGCCCTGCTTTATATCATTTACTGATTTCTGAGCTGTAAATACTCCCACGATGGCTGATTTCAAGCTGCCAATTTCAGGTGCAATTGCAAACTATTATACAGTATTTAAACCATACAGATGTGATAGATTATAATGTCAAGTACACAGATAATAGTAAAATGATTAGGAAATGATGAGTTTCAGAGTATTTATTACCTTAGTTTTTAACAGAATTTATTTCATTGTAATTATATTTTTAAACAGTAGCTGTGCTTAACAATCAGCTCACAACATTTCTGAATATGTAGCATTTGGCTCTCATGTGCCAGAATTATCCAGCTCCAGCACACCCCTGGGCCTGTCTATATTTCCAGGTCCTGAATGACCCTCATCCCTACTCCCACTCCCCTTTGTCATTAACTCAGGACCTGCCATGGATGGGGAACTCTTGGATTCTAGAACTAACCCTAGCTGCCACTTTGAATGAGGGTGCTGGGGACAGACTGACAACAGTGGCTTTTCCGTGTGTGTAGCCTCTTTCTGCCTAAATACATAGCAGGGGTAGACAAGAGCCAGAGACACTGCGGTAACTCTGGAAGGCACATCTGGCAAGCACTCAAGGCTGAGAGGAAGAGGACGGATGAAGAAGTGAGGGCAGGGGAGTTCTGGCTCAGCCCTCTATCCATGTGGCTCTGCTCCTGGCTGCGCTGTCATTCATTGTTGGAGGCTTTCCAGAAAGACTGGTGACACTAAAGACTGTAGGTTGGGGAGGGTGGCCAAAACCTTTTCTCCTGCCTCTTAGATGTTAGCCAGAGCCCTGGAAGCTACTCCTGAGGGTGGTCCAGTGCTTGCCCTTGGAGGCTGAATTTTAGACCCTGTTTCATTTTCAGCAGGAGAGGGTGCCAGTGGAACTTTGAGTCTGTAGTTACGCTTCTTGCTGACTGGCTCAGTCTGCTTTGGAATATGCCCCTCTGTTGTGGAAAGCCCGCCCAGCATTCTGGGCAATCTTCTGTATGAAGGCCTTAAATTAACCCTCTCTTCTTCCGGGCCTCATACACTTGTCTCTGCTCCCTGGGTCACCCCAGGCAACTTATCAGGCACAACTGCTCTGATGCAGTTGGGGCCATGTTGGGATGTACTGCTCTACTGTCACTGCACAACTGAGTGTTCTGTGTTTGTACCTAGGCTGGCAGCTCTCCAAGGGCACAGTCCACAGCTCTGCCCCACCCAGCACTCAGTACAAATACCAGCCTTCAGTGTCTGAATGAATCAATGAGTACAAGCCTGGCTGACACTCAAGATTTCTTCCTGATGAAACAGAAGCCCAGTGTGAGTCCTGTGCGGGAGCTCTCATCTTGTCATCTTGTACAAGGAGTGTCCTTTATTACTGCTAACACTTGGTAGAGGGGGAACCTCCCAGTCCCCACCCTCAGGCACATGTAACTTTTTACTGGCCAGATGTTCTGTAGCCAAGAAGTTCAGATACCAATTGTTTTTCTTCCAATCTGTGAGGAAAGTCACCTCTGTTCCCCTACCCTAACGCACACTGCTCCACCCTATGCCTACGAGGCTGGTGGAAGTGCTGACAGGGACTTATTTGCTCTTGGCATCAGCCTAAGAACATCCTGTGCAGCTGAGAGAGTGCTGCTACCCTCCCGTTACTACATGGGATGGGGATTGACCAGGATGAAGACACAACCCCTAAGAGTTCAATACACTCTGAAAGGGGAGGGATTAAACTCTACTGATTTACAAGTGTTCCATTCCCTGCCAAGGGCCCACACCCCACCCAATACACATACCAGCATCTCACACACCCTCCAGCAAATGCCTTCTGACAACACCATTTGCAGGGCTTTGAAAAAGAGGAGAGGCCTACTATGAAGTTTGCCGAGAGGCATGGCTCTGGAGGTTCGTACTCAACTGTCTCTGGACTCACTGTGACTGTTGTCCTTATGATTTTGCATAATGATTGTTAAGGAGGTATTGTAAAACCACTGTGCAGGAACTCTTCACTCTTGTCTCCAAGAAGGACATCCACACCTTCTTCTGTCAACATGCCCAGGGCTGAATGACCCTGTGAGTGAACCAAGTTAGAAGTTCTTGTGTCCGTATCCATGTGTGTGTCTCTGTGTAAAAATATTAAAACTTTCTGTTCCCAAGCCAGACTTTGCTGGCCTCCATCCAAGTGCCTCCTGAACAACCCCACTTGGATGTCCCACAGATAACTCAAATTAATACACCTCGCCACATTTATCATCCTTTCCTTCCCCCTCAAACCCACAGTCTGTCCTGCCAGATGATCTCTTTCTCAATAAATGGCACTGTCATTCACCTACTTAACCAAGCAGAAAACCTGGGCACTCCCTCATCCCATATCCCCATATGTCCCATCACCCATTCAGGCCTGTTCTATCCTGCACATTTTCGCTTCATAAACCTAGCCCTGCACACCCTGTCAAGACTTTAGGTCAGGCCACTGTCTTCTTAAAGTACAGCAACAGCCTCTTGATGTGCTTTCTTGCTTCCAGTTCTCCCCTCATCCCTACTGCACCCCCCACTTCATTCTCTATCCTATCCATAATCCGGTCTTGAGTGATGTGCCCAATGCAGCAGGAAGAAGGCCCACCTAACCAACATGTCTTTCTCTCCAATTTGTAGGTGCCTGGAGTTCCAAGGGGATTGACCAGAATTTTGGTCAATTCTGGGGACATATGCTGGCATATTAGCTAGCTCACTTTTAAGCAGAACCCAGCTTATCTGATTTATCCTACTGGCATTGCATTTTCCTTGGCAGAAAGGAAGGAATGTGAAGTGGAAAGGAAGTTTTGACATCAATGAGGAAGTCCGGGGAAGGCCCAGAGTAGGGCAGGTCTGCAGGGCCACAGGGTGTTCCCAGGATTTGGGGGAAGTGGCTTCCAGAAAAGGAGTGGGCTGGGTCCCAAAGGGACCACCCAGAGGAAAGACTGCTGTGAAGAAGGCATCAACCTGGGGAAGGGAGAGGACTCTGCCGGCCAGCTCCAGCATGGACTGGATGACTGGCACTTCCCTCCCAGTGCCCTTCTGGGGTATAGTCAGTGAAGATTTCCCAGAGGAAGAGTGCTAAGATCTCCCAAAATGTGGTCTGGGCTTCCTTCCAGAGGGGAAGGAGAAACTGGAGAGAGGAAGTTGGTGGAGCTGGAGAAGCAGCCCTTATTTTCCCCCTCTGAGACCTCTGACCTGAAGAACCCACAAAGAAATGGGTGACTGGGTGGGTGGGTCCTGATCCTCAGAGACTGAAGGAGGCTTTTCCCCTTACATGGTCATTCTTTACAAAACACAAGTCTCTCTTCCCAACCCCCATCCTCTAGGCTAGTTGAGAGAGAGCCCCTTGTAGCTACAGCCCTGCCTGCTACAGCTCCACAGTCCCACAAGGCCAGGTTGAAGCCCAAACCCTCTCATGGCTGCCTCTGACAATTCCGTGACACTACCCCAACAGTCATCCAGGACAGGGACACCACCAGACTTCTTGGGAAAGGTCCATTGTGTCTCACCTTGGTATCTCTAGTGTGAAAGGTCCCCCAAGCATAACAAGCACTCAGAAAATTACCCCTATGCCTCTTTCTGCTCAGCCTGCCACATGCCCATCTTTTCTTCATCCTTGTGCTTCCTCCCAGGCCAACCACTTTCCCTGCACTCTGTTGAGAATCCACCTTTTGCTGCCCCCCTCCAGCCATGTTATACACTATATGTGATGATGGTCCCAAATCTGTAAACTACCAGAAGGTACAAATTAGGAAACAAAACATGAGTCAACATTGTAGTGCAGGGTCTTTTTTTCTAAGTATTTCTATTGTGTATATCTCACTGTCCTCAGGATAAAGTCCAGATTCCAGCAATGATGTACAAGTCTCTTCAAGATCTGGCTGCTGCTGGGCAGATGGGTGGCTCAGTTGGTTAGAGCGCGAGCTCTGGGCAACGGGGCTGCTGGTTCAATTCCCACATGGGCCAGCGAGCTGCGCCCTCCACAACTAGAATGAAGTCAATGAGCTGCTGCTCAGCTCCTGGGTGGCCAGATGGCTCAGTTGGTTGGAGTGCATCCTCTCAACCACAAGGTTGCCGGTTGGACTCCCACCAAGGGATGGTGGGCTGCGCCCCCTGCAACTAGCAACGGCAACTGGACCTGGAGCTGAGCTGCAGCCTCCACAACTAAGATTGAAAGAACAACAACTTGAAGCTGAACAGAACCCTCCACAACTAAGACTGAAAGAACAACAACTTGACTTGGAAAAAAAAGGCCTGGAAGTACACACTGTTCCCCAATAAAGTCCTGTTCCCCTTCCCCAATAAAATCTTTAAAAAAAAGAAAGAAAGAAAGATCTGGCTGCTGCTAAATGGAAATGTGTTGGTCAAAGGGTACAAACTTCCAATTATAAGATGAGTAGTTCTGGGGATTTAATGTACAGCCTGGTGGTTATAGTTAATAATACTGTATTATATACTTGAAAGTTGCTAAGAGAGTAGATCTTAAATGTTCTCAGCACAAAAAAGAAATGATAATTATGTGACATGATGGAGGTGTTAGCTAACACTACAGTGGTAATCATTTTGCAATATATAAACATATTAAATTATCATGTTATACATCTTAAACTTACATGACATTATATGTCAATTATATCCCAGTAAAGCTGGAAAAAAGATCTGGCTGCTACTTTCATATGTCACTACCTCCCCACCACCAATCCTTTGTATCTGACACCTGGTCATAATTTTTTAACTTTTTATTTGGAAATAATATCAAAATTATAAAACGTTGCAAAAAGTAAAAATAGTACAAGGAACATTTTATACCCTTTACCCAGATTCACCTATTGTTAACATTTTATCCCATTTCCTTTATCATTTGAGTTCTCTCTCCACACACACACACACCATATATATGTGTGTGTGTATATATATATATATATATATATATATATATATATATGTATGTATATATATATGTGTGTGTGTGTGTGTGTATTCACACATGTATACACATTATATACACACCCATACACATTATATTTATCCATTTTATACACACATACACACACACACAGTTTTTCTGAGGTATGTGACAAATAGTTGTATATATCATGATCCTGTACCCCTACACTTCAGAGTATATTTCCTAAGCATAGAGATATCCTCTTCTAAAGCCACACTACACCTATCAGTTTCATAAATCTAACAGTGTTACAATACTTTAACATTTTGTCCATATCGCACTTTGGTCAGCTGACACAACGATGTCCTTTAGAACACTTCTTCCCCTGCAGTACAGAAGCTACTCTAGGATCAGGCATTGCAGTGAGTTGTTTTTTTCTATTTAGCGTTCATTAATCTGGAACATTACACAGCATTTGGGGGGGCTTTTATGACCTTGCTATTTTTGAAGAATACAGTTTCCCCTCCTGTTAACACTTTTTAACAGAATGTTCATGTTGTGTTTGCCTGATGTTTCCTCACATTAGATTCGGGATATGCATCTCTGCTGGTACACTGGGTAGGTAATATGGTGTCTGATCTGGAGACCCTCAAATGTACATCTGTCTCTCATTGGTTATGTAAATTTTGATCACCAGTTCAAGGTGGTGCCCGGTTTCTCTATAGCTACTTTTTTTCTCCCTTGAAATCTGTGGGGCGACACTTTAAAACCATGCAAATATCCTGTTTCTCATTAAAATCAGCTCTACATTTAGCATCCATTGATAATTCTTGTCTGATCCAGTCTTTACAATGGTAGCTGCAAAATTACGATTTTCCAATTTCCACACTCCCTCCATCCACATTTACCCTTACACTCCAGCCATTTTGAGCCACTTGTGGTTCACCACATCTGCTAAATACTCTTGACTAACTCCTATTCATCCTTCATTTGGGGCTGCCACAAATGGTGGTGCACAACTCCAGGGGGTGCCATTTACATTGTAGCCATGCAAAGTGGCAGCCATGGGTCTTGGTTTAGGTGGAACTTCCTCTCACAAGCTTTCCCGGGTTCTCCAAGTGTCAGTTACGCATTCCTGCTCTTCACTCCCAAAGCTCTGTCTGCTGAACTCTATTGTACCCTGTACACTACAGATAGTCCCCGACTTAACGATGGTTTGACTTAAGATTTTTCAACTTTACGATGGTGTGAAAGTGATACGCTTTCAGCAGAAACCATACTTCAAATTTTGAATTTTGATTTTCCCAGGCTAGCGATATGCCGCATGGTACTTTCTCATGATGTTGGACAGCAGCAGTGAGTCACAGCTCCCAGTCAGTCACACAATCGGAGGGTAAATAACCTTGTACAGTGTTGCCAGCATTTTTTTAATGTTGTGTTTTGTGTTTTCACATCCCATCATATCTACAAAACACCCATCTGTGTCTCCTGCTTCTGGTGAGAAGGAGGAACTTTCTTGAGATGGAACTCGAGATAATTGTCCAACTGTAGGCTAATGTAAGTGCCCTGAGCACGTTTAAGGTAGGCAAGGCTAAGCTGTGATGTTCAGTAGGTTAGGTGTATTAAATGCATTTCAACTTAACGATATTTTCAACTTACAATAGGTTGATTGTAAGTCAAAGAGCATCTATATATTGTAATTGTCTTCTCTGTCTCCCTCATTGGGATATAAGCTCCTTAAGGGCAGGACTTCTTCTGTCTCCTCTGCTGTGCCCTGCTCAGAATATGTATTCAGCAAACGTCAAATCAGTGAATGAATTTGGTCTCATATTATAGCTTGCATATATGGCTGGCTTCTCTGGTGGAGGACAAAGTCCTTAAGGACAAGGACCACACTTAATTCATCTCTGTATCAGCTTTCCTTCCCTTCAGTCTTTGGCACAGGGCCTTGTTCATAACAGGCACTCAACAAAGTTTTGCTGAATAAGTCCATAGGTGCATACTGGTTGTTAAGGATACGCTTTTCCCCCTTTTCACAGAACTGCGCTAAACACTATGAGAGCAATACCTGGGAACCAGGTGGCATGCCCTTTGTTTGTATCCCTGCTGTTCAACCCTGCCTGAGCACAAAGCAGAGGGAATACAGGTGTGTGTTCAGGGTTATTAGGATTCCTGTCGGTGACAGATGCCAAAATCTGAGTGAGTCTCCGAGGGTGACCAAGAGCTGTCCAGTACTCATCTTGAGGCTATGGCCAAGCCCCTTGTGATTTTAATACCCCTAGTACTTTTGGCAGATAGAATTAAATAATTCTTAATTAGGATATAGGTATAGGTTTTAATGAAATGTTTCAATTGCTTTGTTTGTCACATAGCTTATAGTCAAAGATTAAGAAAACATGTTAATCATATTCTGAAGGACTGCCTGTAAAACAAGTTCCAGGAGAATTGTTTCAAAGTACACTTTCTTGAGATAATAGAAAAATATAGCACAAAACAATGATAGCCTAAACAGTGGCAATAGTCACGTGTCTAGTTTCTGCCTTTTGCTTTAAAGATAAGGTCTCTGATGCACAATTATGAGATATTTTGCAGAATCTTGGTTCTTCAACCTAGCACCTCTTGTTCTCATGATATAATTTTGTGTTGCTGATGTATTGTTTCTTTGTCAAGCAGGAGGAGGCAACTTCAGGGTCTTGAGGAAAATTTGTAAGTTTGTTTTACAGAAGGAGGGACTGTCTTCAAGTAGCTGCAACCAGCTGCTGACACACAGGAGTTTGATGCAAAAAAGTGATATCTATGACTAAAGAAACAGACTTCTCTCAGTTCCCTGGAACTCCCCTCCCCTATTCCTCAGCTGCATAAAAACTCCCTACTTTTGCTTTTTGGAGAGACAAATTTGAGAGATCTTGCTCTCCTGTCCTCCTGCTTTGGCCAAAACAAACAAACCTTTCTCTATCTCCAAGCACTAGTGACTCAATATGTTGGCTTTACCTGCGCATTGGGCCCACAAACCTGAATTTTGGGAGGTGATTCTGCAATAAGGCTCTGACAGTCCCTGGCTCCGCCCATGGAACCTCCCCAGGAGCCCTTGGCTGAGCTTGACATCCAGCCTAGGTGAGCTGACTCAGGAAGTCTCTCTAGGCTTAGGTCACTGCGAAGGCACACTCTTGTGTTGGGATAACACAGAAACTGGAGAGGCTTGGAGAGAAGGCTTAGGAGGAGCCCAGCTGACAACCCAGCCCTTTGAAGAGTAAAGGGCACCTCTGTTGTCTGGAGCTCAGCCTGTCAATCTGGCAGAATGACCTCTTAATAACCACCAGAGACCTGGACCTGGATTGTAGGCTGTTGTCTTGCTCTGTAGCCCTGCAGGGCTGAGGCCCATTGTCATAGCATCACACAACTCTTTGGGGAAGCTGAGCACTTTGCCCAGTTTAGCAGCCAGAGCAACTCTTCCCAGAAGGCACTGGCTGCAGAAGCTCCCAGGAAGGTTCTTCTCATCCCTCTAGAGGCAGAATGGGGCCCCAAGAGCAGCCCCAGGGAAAAATCAATGTAGTGAGGACTTGAGCTGGCACAATGCTGCCTTTACACAAACTTAGCATAGATATGGGATATTCTTCAGGTTTTCCTGTCTGTGTAAGAGATGTGCCATACAACATAACACTCAGCTTTTTCCCAGTAGGAAAAAATGAACCAAGAGGCCCCTGATCAGTAAGTGAAAGCCTTGAAACTTAGAGCTAGGGAATAGGGGGGAAATGGATCCAACACGAGAACACTAACATTAAAATTATCTTTAAAACACTTATATTGCATTTACCATATGCCAGGGACTGTTTTAAATGCTTTACAATCTGTTAACTCATTAAATTCTTATAACAATACTTTAAAGTAGGTACAGTAATTATCCCCATTTTACTCAAAGAAACTGAGGTGCAGAGAGGTTAAATAACTTGCCTAAGATCACACAGCCAGTAAGTGGCAGAGTCAAGACTCAAGCTCACATAATGTGGCCTCTGACTCTGTTCTGTTTGGCCCTGCTGCCTCCCTGGGTTTGCCAACCTTGTGAGAACAGAGCAGGAGAAGGAACAACCCTTCTACTCCCCGTTTTCTTTCTTCCTTATATGGATCAAGTATGGGAGTCCAGCCTGTCTCCTAGTCACATTTGGAGGAGAGAGAGCTAGAGAAAGATGAAAAAGAAAAGGAGAGGGAGAGAATATGAATGCTTGGATGCTTCTGGAAAAGCCAACTCTGGCAGGGGCTGAGGCATACAGCAGTGGCTCAGAAAGTCCTGCATTTTATTTCCTGAGCCAAAATTCTAAGTTGAGTTTGCTTAGAGACTCCCCAAAGATGAGCATTTCATCAAAATCTCTTTAACCATACCCTCAAGCAACAACCACCACCAAAGTGGAACCAGAACTAAACTTTGGCTTGACACTAAACAGAGCAGGGAAGAAAATGAGTGCATCAGGGTGTTGTTGTTTCAAGTTATCTTGTGAAAGATAATGAGTTGTTTATAGTAAGCAAGGCCCCAGTGACCTCTTTGTAAATCTCAGTCCTGAGAAAGTAAGGCCAGAGCTGCAAGTCCAAACAGCTAACATGTTGATATGCCTGTGGAAATATCAACTAGACAGTGCAGACACCCAGGGCTGGGACGAGAACCACAAACTTGGGAGCAAACAAACATTCAACCGCCCTACATCTTTTGAAAGCCTATGTATTTGGCACTGTGCTTCACACTGGGAATACAAATATGAGTAAGAATGCTACCATGTGTGCTAACATAATATATGCTTGCATATGCATAGATTATCTCTGGAGGGGAGCAGCAAAATGGGTAACAGAGATTACCCATGGGTGGTTAGGGAATGGGGTGGAAGGGAAACCAAATTGTCACTGCAAACCCTTTATGCCTTGTGAATTTGGTTAGCAGAGGCACATATTACCTCTTTATTACTTATGAAAAAAAATGAGGTAAGAGGGAGAGACAAGTATGTCCATATGTAAAAGGAGACATAAATAGCAAAATAAGAGCTCACAAAAACTTGTTCAAAGTGCTAGTGCTGTTGACAACAATGGAGGAACCAGAACACAAACACTGAATTTACCAATTTGTCTTCCTTGCTTGGGACAGAGTTCAGGCTTTAGCCATGACAGCTATTTCCAAGAGGCCTTTTTACCATGTCCTAGCTAGAAAAAAAGGTAAATTTCGAGTCTTTTTTCCAAACTGTCACATGGGCAAACTAATAACCTGGCAAGCATGCGGAGGTAGTTAAGTCCTGTCCAAGGCAGAGTGATTTTGTCCTTCCACAGACTTTGGCCTCTTCCTCCCCCACTTCATGGACAAAGGTGACTTCCTGGTAACAACCATTCACCATGCAAACACATACCCATCCCCGGGCAGACCTGCCCCCAACACAGAGAAGTGTTTCCCAACAGGCTTTGTGTCCAGCTGGTTGCAGGCCAAAGCCACCTGCTCACTCTAGCCTAAACCTGCTGAGGAACCAGCGCAAGCCTGAACAAGGGTCAAGAAAGCAGGGTTTTCAAGGTAACAAGTGGACACCTCAAATTTCTAGAATGGACTGTTTTTTTTCTGGATCATATGCTGATAGTTTTTAATCCTGGTCTGACTTTCCCTCTCATGCCCCTCCTGTGGTCACACAGCAGCCTAGCCGTTTGTCCCCTCCAATCTTTCCTTAGGGAAAGAAAACTTTGTGGGACTGTCCCTCTTTGGGGTTGAGTTCATTTATCCTAAGTCTCTCTATTTGGTCCTTGTAAGCTGGGTCTGCAGTCAAAGACGAGTAATGATTCCTCATGGGAGGAACGACTTAAGCCAGACGGGACCCCATTGGGACCCCCATGAGTTAACATAATAAAAGTCAGGAGGTAGCCATACCCCTCCTCCTCACCATTATGGGAAGCTGCTAATGCATGCCCCAATTGTCCTGCACTCTGCTATGCAAAGGACTTCTTAGAGAGATAAGATATCGCTCTTCCTGCTTAGCTCATGGGATGGTTTTACCTTGTGAGACTTGCTCCCCCAGGGGGTTGAACACACCCACCTTAGTCGCCTGGGGACAATAAACATCGGTTGCTTTGGGACAGATATCTGGGAATTGGAAGAATTTTAAGGTGTGGTATGAGAATTTCGCGGACCCTGCCTTTAATCTTGTGATGCTTATTGTAAGAAATCAATAAATACCCACGACGACCCGATTTGGGGCTCCAGTCCCTTGAGGCTGCGAGTCCCTCGGTCCTCTGTGATTTAACTGTATTTGAGTCTCTGTCTCTTTATGATTGTTTAACCCTCGCTGCCTCCCTCGCCTTCCCACGGCTTGTGTTGTGCAGGTCGCAACACCCTCCCCCCAGGCTGCCTTCAGGCTTCTTTTTAAATAATAACAATGTGATGATAGTTATGATCCCCCCAACCCTTTATGGAATACTTCCAGGCATGGGGCTTAACAAACACCCAAGGAGGAAGGGACCCTAGCTACTTTGTCGTACAGATGGAGAAACTTAGCCTCAGAGAGATAAACAGCTAGTAAGCGGTGGTTACTAGATTGGAAGCCAGATCATGTGGTTAGGAGCCCATAACCACTGTGGTGTAAAGGCTTTTAACCACTCTGCTGGACTGCCTCTCATAAAGTAAAATTTAATATTAACCTAATCCAACCCTATTTAGGAAAGGAAATGTGTTGCCAAAAATCACTTATGATATCCTAAAGCTAAATATAAAAGGCTTTTCTATTATCTCTTGTTTGGGGCTATTTAGGCCAAGGCTTCCCTCTGAGGGCCCATGTAATTAACTAAAGGCTACATGGGCACCTACCATTCAGGTCAACAGGAAATGAGCCCAGCTCTGTTGGCCCTAAATCAGGGCCCTAAAACCATCTGCTAACAGGGAAAGTTAAGCTTATAAAATCAGCATGGAAATAAAAACCTTGGACCAGTTCCTAGGATTGAAAATGTCAAGAACCTACTTCCAGCTTACTGCCCCTGTGGTGGGGGTGAGGAGGGCACTGGCCTTGGGATTTTGCAGCTGATAGCTGAGTGTTTTGTGAGTAGAATTCTAGATACCAGTGTGGGGTCTAGAACAAAGAATCTTTCTGATTCCCTTATTCCATATTCTCGATTTACTCCCTCTGGGTCTGCACCCACAGAGAGTACTGGGACTCATACCTTGCTGAGCTTGCTGTTATGGTTAACTTTATGTGGCAATTAGTGTAAGGGATGCCCAGACAGCTGGGTGTGTCCGTGAGAGTGTTTCTGGAAGAGATTAGTATTTGAATCAGTAAACTGAGTAAAGAAGATTGCTCTCACCAATGAGGGTGGTGGGTTTCATCCAATTTCTAGAAGGCCTGAATGGAACAAACAGACAGGAAAGGTGAACTTGCTTGCTCTTTTCGCTTGAGGTGGGACATCCATCTTCTCCTGCCCTCGGACATCGGTGCTCCTGGTTCTCAGGCCTTTGGACTCAGACTGAGTTACACCACCAAGCTTTCCTTGGTCTCCAGCTTGCCGGTGGCAGATCTTGGCCTGCATAATCACGTGAGCCAATTCCTATAATAAGTTTATCTATATCTATATACCTATATCTATATCATCTACATCTGTGTATCTGATAAGTGGCAGAGTCAGGACTCAAGCTCATGTAATATGGCCCCTGACTCTGTTCTATTTGGCCCTGTTGCCTCCCTGCGTTTGCCAACCTTGTGAGAACAGAGCAGGACAAGGAACAACCCTCCTATTCCCCCTTTTCTTTTTTTTTTAAAGATTTTTTTGGGGAAGGGGAACAGGACTTTATTGCGAAACAGTGTGTACTTCCAGGACTTTTTTCCACGTGAAGTTGTCCTTTCTCTTAGTTGTGGAGAGTGCCATTCAGCTTCAAGTTGTTGTCCTTTCAGTCTTAGTTGTGGAGGGCGCAGCTCAGCTCCAGGTCCAGTTGCCATTGCTAGTTGCAGGGGGCGCAGCCCACCATCCCTTGCGGGACTTGAGGAATCGAACCGGCAACCTTGTGGTTGAGAGCCCACGCTCCAACCAACTGAGCCATCCGGGAAGCAGCTCAGAGCCCACTGGCCCATGTGGGAATCGAACCGGCAGCGTTTGGAGTTAGGAGCATGGAGCTCTAACCGCCTGAGCCACCAGGCCGGCCCGCCCCTCTTCTTTCTTACTTAGGCTTTTTTATATGGATCAAGTGTGGAAGTCCAGCCTGTCTCCTAGTCACATTTGGAGGAGAGAGAGATAGAGATAGATGCTTGACTAATATACTCACTCTCTTGGGTTTGCCTTCCTCCTCTAAAATGCTGAGATTGGAGATCAAGAGAGCTCTCTAACAGTCACCTGAGAGAACAGTCACTCTTTCCCTCATATCACTGCCTTAGCTTCTTAATGCTGGATGAGGAGGTAAGCGGCTTCACGTGCCTGGTCCTGCAGGTCCTGCAGCCACTCAACCCCACTGTAGCAGCTTCTGTCCTTGCCAGTGCAGACCCAGCAGTCCAACTGAGTGAAGTCACCTGCCAACCCTGAAAATATCCCCTCTTTCCCTCTGCCTGGAATGCCCTCCCCACTCTGTTCTCACAACTCCTGCCTCTTCACTTGGAACAATTCAGGGTAAAACTCACCTCCTACTTACCTGCCACTGTGTCTTTCAAGTTTTTTCTGTATTCAATATGTACCATATTGCTTTACAGTTACTATTAACAATAACAAGGATTTCAGACACCATTTATTGAGTGCTGTTTACCAGGCACTTGTCTCATTTACACACTACTGTGTTTCCCCCAAAATAAGACCAGGTCTTATACTGTATTTCCCGAAAATAAGACTGGGTCTTATATTAATTTTTGCTCCAAAAAATGCATTAGGGCTTATTTTCAGGGGCTGACTTATTTTTTCATGTACAACAATCTACATTTATTCAAATACACTCATGTCATCTTCTTCTGGAACATCGTCATAATGTACTAAATGTGTCCGTCTGGCTGACGATCTTAAATGAGGCTTATTTTCAGGGTAGGTCTTATTTTTGGGGAAACATCGTATCTCATTGAAACCCCATAACTACCCTGTGGGAAGGGTGCAGTTATTACTCTCCCCATTTTCCAGAAGAGGAAACTGAGGCTTGGGGAGGTTAAATGGCTTGCACTGGGACATAGAGCTAGGAAGTGTCATAGAGCTAGGATCTGAACCCAGGTCTCTTGGATCCCAGAGCCACTCTCTGAACCAATGTGGGTCTGTCTTTTCTCTTCCATTAGATTCAGTTCATTAAAGGAATCTTTCATTTATTTTGGATTTCCACCTCCCAACACCCAATCCTGGGCTCTGCTTGGAGTGGGCACTTGCCTGATTGATCTCAGTTTGCAGGAGCTCTGCTCACACCATCAGGCCCGCTGGGCATCAGACCCTTGGCTCTTCCCTTGCCTTACTAGGGAGATACAAACAGCAAGGCAGCCAGGAGCTAAAAGCAGTAGACAACTCCAAGTTTGAGCAACAACTGATGTCCCCTGTAGTCAATCAAGGGCTCTGCAGCTTCACAGTTCTCACCTCGAGGCCACGTCACAGCTTGTATGCCTCTGGCAGCACAGCTCCTGCTAATGAGGCAGGGGAATGAATGACACCAGTATCCTGTTCGTGTTTGTTCGGACAGCTGGAGCATCTATAACGGAAGATTGCCCTTCTTTTTCTTTTTTTCTTTTTTTTTAAGCAGGGCACAGCTCACAGAGGCCCATGTGGGGATCGAACCGGCAACTTTGGTGTTATTAGCACCATGCTCTAACCAACTGAGCTAACCAGTCGCCCTAGATTGCCTTTTAAATCACTGCATTTCCATGGACATTGGACTCTGCCAGATATCACTGCCCTCTTGTGGACTATGCTTTTCTAACATTTTGGGAGAAGAGAAGAAAGTCTCTAACATTCCTGGAAAAATACCATCGCCTGAAAATCTTGCAGGTTCTGGGAATTGCCCACTGTGACTTTCATTGACCAGGGATGGCAGAACCCCTTGTGAGTCTTCTGGATTCTTCTACTCTTTGGGGCTCCAGACAGCACTTAGCTCCTTGCTCTTTAGCAGTAAAACCCACTTGGCAGGTCCGCATCTTTCTGAGCTCATACCTATCTCCCCTTTTAGTTTGCAGTCATCTCCTAGCAGTCTCCTTTCAAAATAACAAATCCTCTTGATCCTTTTCTTGCCATCCCTTTCTTTCCATCTCCACTGCCATCACCCTAAGCCTGTCCTAATCCCCTCACAGTTCCAACAGCCTCCACCTCTGCACCTCCTCCCCTCCTCCCCTGCAGCCTGTGCCTCGTACCACATCCACATTAATCAGCCAAAACCCCATTTTGCATATGAGGCTCCCCACTGCCTACAGGGCAAAAAGTTCAGGGTCTCCAACCTTCCTCTCAGCCAAAAATACTGACTGACAGCCTACTGTATACAAAGTATGCCTCAGAAATCTGTTTCAGCTGGAAAGGGGCAGCAAGTACTTTATACACATATGTCATGGAATCTTCAGGACAACCCTGGGAGGAGGGTTTATTATCAGAAGGGAAAATGAGTCTCAGAGATGTTAGGCAACTTGTCTGTAGTCACCCAGGCAATGACTGGCAGAGGCAGGACTCAAATTCAGTCTGTGCCTTTTCTGCAAATAGCCACGTTCATCCACTCATGTCTTTAACAAATATTTGTAGAGCTTTTTCTATTCACTGGTTACTATTCTTGGTGCTAAGGATACAGGGATGAACAAGTCAGCATGGCTCTGCCCCCCTTTTTGGAGCTTCCATTCCAGTGGAGGAGACCACTTCAAGCACCGGTGTCCTAGTTTCTGTTTGTCTGATTGTCCGGAATCTCATGATTTGTGGGAAGCTTTGATTTCAACTTGATCAAATTCATCCATTCTTCCCTCCCTCCCTTCCACAAACATTTACTGTGAGCTTACCAGGTGCCAAGGACTGTGCTAGTTACTGAGGATATATCAGTGGGCAAAAAGCAGAAGCACTTGCAATCCCAACCATTCATACCTTCCTTCTTCTGCACTTTAGTCATGCCATTCCCTTTTGGTTAGATGGCCTTCCCTATGCCTCTCTACCAAAATAAAAATCTGGTCCAGTCTTAAGGCTCATCTCCAGGCTGACCTCCGTGGTGGAGCCTCCACCCGCCTACTGTGATTGCCCCCTTCTCTGAAGTCATTCAACACGTGCCATCTGGACAACTCAAGTGTCTGGACAAGTCATTTGGCACATGTGAGACATTCCTGCATCCTTAACTTTCACATTTATATATGGATCCTGCCACCTTAAGTTGATTGTTCACCTCATCACCCAAGAAACACTGTAATTCTCCTCAAGAAGCATTCACTGAGTGCCTATTGTGTATTTTAGCAACAGGAAAGGCGAAGAACCTTTGTGGAGCCTCTTTGAGTTAACAAAGAGCTTTCATAAATATTTTATCATTTGTCATAAAACGCTACCACTCCATTTTATTTTTCAACTTTAAAATGTAATTTACTTAGTAGATAAATGTATTCTTCTCATGACAGTGAAAACATTATAGATCTGACTACAGTATTCTTTGACCACCCCTACCCCACCCCACTCCAGATCTCCTGAGATGCAGTTGGGGAAACTGAGGCTCAGAGAAGTGACATGGTGTGACCAAGCACACGCAGCTCGTGTGGGAATTTTCTGATTCTAAATCTCCTTTCCGTTTTCCGGTGCTGCTTTCCATGAGGGCAAGGACCCTGTTTATACCTCTCTGTATCCTGGGTACCCAGCACAGAGCTCTGCACCTAAGCTGGGCTCAGCAAATGTTTGCATATCAATGGTCTACCCTGCAGACAGGTTTCCTCTGCATCAGGACATTGCCTCCTAAGGCAGGCTATACCGATCTCACCTGCTTAGGGAAGGCACAAAGCGGCAACTGAGGCCAGGCAGGCACCCCTTCTGCCACCACTGGGCTCTGGGATATCAGGGACCCTGAGAATCTCCTTTGAGAGTCCCTACAGTAAGACCTCACAGAGGCAAGTCAAGTGTTTCCTGGGCACTTGCTATGTGGCTGCGTGTGCCCGGGCCTTATGTAATGGGGGAGAAATAAAATGCACAATATTGTTGTGGAGCCAAGACTTGTCCAGTACATCCATACACTTAGGGAACCAGCCAGCACATATCTAATTGCTAAATTATGCAAGTGCGGATGATGCTTTGGGGGTCGGGGAGCAAAAGTGGCTGCAGTGGTGAGAGCTGGCTTCTTGGCCTGCGATAGGTGGAGAGGAGCCTGCACGGAGGGGGCAGTACTCCCAACCGCGCCGCGGCCCAGGCGAGACGGACCGCGCCCCCTGCAGGCAGCTGCAGGAAGGCGCCCGGAGCGGCGGGGAGCGCGAGATCACGGGTTCGCGGTAGGCTGCTTTAGCGGTTGCTGTGCGGCGGCTTTCTCGCTGGTATCTTTCATCCAGCCTTGGAAGTCCGGCGGCTTTCAGTCGCCCTGAGGCCCGCAAAGGCCGCGTTTTCCCCTCAGGGCGTGCCCAGCCCTCCTCTCACCTAGTTAGTTCTCTTCAATCTCACCCGTGGCGTGCGGGGTATGTCCCTTTACTACTCCTCGCGTCCGCCGCAATCACTATTGTAGCCAACACGCTGAGAGCGCCCCCTACAAAGTTTCCTAGGAACAAACCGGCACCCGAAGGGACAAGGCTGGACTCTGAGACAGTCACTTAACACTTAAGCGCCTATTCTGTGCTAAGCTCTGTTTCATGCGCCTCACAAATACTCATTTCATCCACACTACAGGGGTGTTTTTGACTCCATTTTACAGCTGAGGCACTGAGAACTCAGTACCTTGCCCACGATATCACAGCTGGAAGGAGGCAGAGTAAAGCTCTTAACCACGCCACCAAGTGCCTTTCCCTACACTGCTGACGTTGGGTCAATCCCCGGGCAGGCCCATCGTTCCCAGCCTGAAACATTCCTCTTCCTTGGGTCATTTCCCAGGCACCACACCATCCTGCACTGCTTCTTGGCCCTAAGTGGGGGACCTCTGCTTTCAGGGTTTTCACCTGCAGGTGCTATATGTGGCTTGCCAGGTGCCTCAGTTATCCTCATCTGGAAAATGGTCATCATAAAGCTGCTGAAAGATTAAATGAGAGAATCCATACACAATTAGAAGAGCACATGGCCCATAGTAAAAAGTTCAAGAAATGACAATTGTGAGCAGTAAAAGATCAAGCCCCTGGTGTAACCCTGGGGCAGGGGAGAGAGAGGAAGAGATGGGGAGAGAGGGAGAGAGCGAGAGAGCAAGAGAGAGAGAGAGAGAGAGAGAGAGAGAGAGAGAGAGAGAGAACAAACCCATGTGCTTTCAGAGCAGGTCAAAGAGGGTCACGTTCACTCTAGGGCTCTCACTGGCTTTCAGCAGCTGGTGATGTCTAAGGAGCTGGGAACATCAAGCCTAGATGCAGGAGTATGGCTGGTCTAATCAGCCCTAATAATGTGGGTGTGCAGTTGGTACACCTCTGTTGGCAGAGTCCTCAGATGCCCCAGTAACACCCCTGTTCCTCTCCCCTTGAAGTGGCCTGAGTCATCTTGTGTGACAGTCAGTATTCAGCACTGTCACCATCACAACCAGATAGTCATCAATTACTTACTATGTGGAAGGCTCCGTGTGAGGGGTTCATGATCAAATGGGCACCATATGTTCACAGGATGGTAGGTGCACTGGATGTGGCGTCATACCTGTTTTTTACAAAGATTTGGGGAGGGAGGTGTCCCAAGGCCCTGGCTCTCTAGCTCTCTAGCATGGATAACATAGCAGCAGTCCAGGAAACAGGTGAATTGCAAACCCCTGCTCTATCTAGATCATCCCTCTCAGCCCAGAGTCTGGGAAAACAATAAATACAATTTATTACTGTAGCAAGGGGCTGGATCCAGACAAAATTCATTTCTGCCCATTGGTAACCAAAGGAACAAATTCCACATGTCGTTCATTCATTCATTCTCTCGTTCATTTCTCCCTCCAGTGAACATTTACCACACAGCCACTATGTGTTACATTCTATGCTCCATGTTAGGAATGTAAAGAGGAACAAGACATAGCCTCTATTAAGACAGACAAATAAACACTTAGTTACCATACCCTGAAACAAATATCATAATGCATTCACATAACAATGATTTTGTGAATACTCACTACGTGCCAGGCACTATTCTAGGCACTGGAGTTACAACCATGAATTAAACTGACAAAATCTCTGCCCTCATGGAGCTGACATAGACTACTTTAGCAGTTCAAAGGAGAGGGCACCAAGTGCTGGCTGGTGCAGTTTGGGAAGGCACACAGAGGACATGTGATTTCAGCTGGGTCTTGAAGGACCGTGCCTTGGCAAAGAGGCAGGGAAGGGCAGGCACAGGGAAAATAATAGTACAACAATACTACAATAAAAAATAATAAATGAAACCACTTTAAAATGGAGCTGGAGCTGCCATGCCAGAGGAACTACCTTGCACGCCTTATACCTCAAGCCTTGGAATGTTCAAACAGGGCAAAATAACCTTTGTATTGTGCCTAAAGCAACCTTGTGCCCCAAAGAACTGTTTGCAAAGATAACAAAAAAGCAGATAGTATGACTACAGGACTTATGACTACTGGACTGAAAATTTAAAACTTGTTTAGAATTGACATCATTCTGTTATTTGCACCAATAGAAATGTCTTCCTTCTACTGATATAATTGTTCCCCCCTTCCCTTTCTCATAAATACCCACTGCCTTTGTCTCCCAATCAGAACATTATTTGGGCTTCTGCTTGAATCAGTGCACCCCAAATAGTTGCCTTTTTTTTCAATCTCAAATAAATGCGTGTTGCCTCTCACTTTGAAAGGCCTTTGATTTTTAGGTAAACACTAGGAAATATGAAGTTCGTGGCATAGCTAGGGAATGGCAAATGGTTTGGTGTCCGACTGCAGAGCATGCATAGAAGTAACAGAACAAGAGGTGCATGTACTGTCTCTCCACACAAGGTGCAATCAGATAAAACAGACCAAAACCCAGGTCTCAGCGTTTTCCATAGTACACGTGGCATTTTCTATAGTACACGTGACTGTTTTAGAAAATCCATAGGTCACGGTTAAATCTATTACACCAATCTCCCATGAATGAAATGACAAAGTATTCCAATAAAACAATAACTGTTATAATAATAGCAAAAATGTGTAAAGCAGGTGCCTGGCATTATTCTAAGCACTTTATAGATACTAACCCCTTTAAGCTTCACACTGCTTCTTTGAGGTAGGTACTATTGTTATCCACATATGCCAGGTGGGGAAATTGAGGCACACAGCAATTAAAGTGGGATAGCTGTTAAGTGAGAAAGTTTGGTATTTGAAAACGAGACTCCTAGCCCAAAAGATTCTCATGAGCATGTCCTGAGCGGGAAAATGGGGTGTAGTGGTGAGATTGGGTGATGAGCAGGTCCCAGACTTAGGTCCCACCTCTGGCCTTATGTACAGAGCCGGCTGCATATTCCTGCATCTGCTAGAGCTTCATGAGCAGGAGTAGATGCAGGTGTTGTGTGTGTGTGTGTGGGGGGGGAGGTGACCAGCTTATGTAATTTTGGAGCCCTCTTAAAAAACACAAACATATCTTATTTTTGAAAAATTTAAAAAACCATCTGACCAAATGAAACATTACTACAGCACCTTCCAGGGCTGGAAAGGCGCAATGCCAATGGTGCCTTCGAAGCTGAAGTGTCGTCAGCTTTATGATCCATCTGCCTCTGCCCATGAGATGTCTCTGTTTGTCACCAAGCAGGGCATTGGAAGCTCATTTAGATGTAAGAGTTTTCCTTTTTATTCCCAAATACAAAGCCCTTAGAAGTTGATCTGTCAACAGCAATTTAGCACAAACTTTGCTCTGGTTATATCTTTACCGCCACAACTATCTCCATTCTAGGAGGGAAAACATGAGAGACGGTGAAACGTGTCATGTGATCAGATTCAAAATGTTCTCTTAAATCTCAACAGTGGTAAATTTCCTCCCTGCATTACAAAGTTGCCCAAGGAAATTAAATCCCAAGTTGGATGCTCACAATCAAAATAAGACCTCTCTTCCACTGACAATCATGGAAAAGCCATGGATTAATAGACTCCTTTAATTGAACTCAATTTTATCTCCGAAGAGTGTCCAGTGAAACAGCTGCCCAATCTGTCACTTGAACATTGTTTACGTTTGTTGCTGGGATACCAAAGGCTCTTTTAAGCCTTTGGCTAAGAAGAGCACCATGCATCTGAACTTGTTCACCTGCACATAAAGCAAATAATGGCTGAAATTATGGGAAAGCTCCTCCAAACATTTTGAATGGAACACAGGGCATTTTTTTGTGTGTGTCTAGAAATTGCAGCATCCAGTATTTGTTGTCCAAATAAATCTCCACCTGCATATCGAAGTGCACATTACACATAATAAGATGAGGCTTTGACAAGACAGACGTTAATTATTTTCAGGTAAATCAAATCACCTTTGACCCAAACTCTGAGCTGTAATTTTGTTGCTCAGCTTCTTGGTCCCGAAATTAATGTAAATCTTTACATTTGTAATTTTACTTGCAATGCCAACCCACCCACACAGTTTGCAAATGACTGCTCTTAGAAACTATTCACTTACAAGTGTGTTAGATATTTTAAAATGTTCTCTGGAAGGATTAAATCACCTAATCCCAGTCCTTTCACAGATTCTGCTTCATGTAAAAATGATGGAGCCAGAGAACATTGAAAGTGGAAGGGACTTTAGAGGAGAAACTAAGACTCTGATGTTAGAACTGACTGGCCCCACTTGGTGACCAAAGCTAAAACCCGAAAGGAAAGTACTGGTTTCGGGTTTAAATAACAGGTCACACTTAGAAATCCTTGTTCAGAGTTCAGAAGCTACCCCTTTCCCACCTTTCTGCCTCCGACAGCATCTGAGAGTCCTGGTACCCCAAGACTGACACCCGTCTAAAAGGATCATGCCATTTTGGATGCAAGCAGTGAGAATATGATTCAGATAAAAATAAATCAGCTATTATTCCAACAATATGCATTAAATTTTTGGATGGATATACAAGAAACTGCTCATAATGGTTACTTTTGAGGAGAGGGGCTGGGGATGGGAAAGGCAGGACAGGCAGATATTTGTTTTTCATTTTATATCTTTACTATTTGACTGATTACCAGGTACAGATATTAACTGTTTTCAAAAAGCTGAAAAACGAAATAGAAAGACTAAGCTCACAAACTTCACAGGAGAAATGAAATTTACCCCAGTAACACCAACGCTTGAAAATCTATCATCTAATATGGTACTTTAAATTTTTTTCTAAAGTATCCAGGATACTTTAGAGGCTGAATGGGTCCTCCCAAAGGTCTGGGGGCAGTACCAGAAATGGTCCTCTGTACGCAAGAACTCTCTTTTCCCCTTATGTTTTTAAAATGCATTGAAATTGTGCAATAGACTCTCTAACATATCCGCATCTCTTTTAATACAAAAATAATGGCTTAAATGACTTACCATCCACGACAACTGCTCCTGTGGGGAGACACCCCTGGTTTCTTTCTTTGGCGGTCCAGCGGTCCGGCGGTCCGCTGCCCCCGCAGCACACTGCCTCCAGTGACTGAGTGGAGAGGCCTCTGGAATGGGAAGTGCGGCTGTGCGCGAGCTGACCTGTATTCTGGCTCTCTCACCTGGAATCAGGCTCCACGGATCCTGTTATGCATTGAATAGTAACAAAACAGCAGCATAAATTAGGGTGTTACTAAGATTGTGTACCATCAATGGTCGCATGGGCATAATGGGCATAATGAATTCTATAGCACTATCCTGCACAGCTTGGACAGAGATTAAAACCACTTTGTCTTTAAATTAAATTTCAAAAATCATTGAACAACAAGAATAGAAACAACAGAAAAAAACAACTACCACCTCATCTATGTCGGCCACCCAATTGCAGGAGGCACCACTTCTTGCTTTCTGATCATTAATGCCTGGTCCTAGGTTTATTTTAATAGCTGCAGCTCAGTGAGTCCACATCTATTGTAATAACCATAAAGGATGCTTGGGTTCTCTTGCATTGTGGTTTGCAGCCTTAACTTGCAGCCTTTCAGGGTCAAAATCTATAACTGAAAAAATCCTAAACTGAAGTTTATTTTATAGAAATTCTACACAATATGGTATGTCTAGACAGTCACAGAAAAAGAAAAGGGGGCTTGAATTTATTAAGTGGCACTCTGCTTGGGCAAAATGGATGCCTAATTATGAAAAACTCTAGTGATGTGCTTACTAGATACCAGGTGCCATACTTATTGCTCTAAACCTTTATGTTCCTTAACCCTTACTCACAGCACCCATAGGAAATATGGCTGGCACTATTATATCCCCACCTTACAGATGCGGAAACTGAGACTCGGAGAGATTAAGTGACTTGCTCAAGGTCATACAGCTAGGTAAGCAGCAGAGCCAGGATTCAAATCCAGGTACTTCTGATTCTGGAACCCCTGAAATCTTAATTGCCTCTTAATAATTATCATAGTTACCATTTATAGAGTGCTTATAATGTATGTAGTAGGGTAGATGCTTTGCATAAATTATTTAATCCTTGCAACAGCCCTCTGAGGCAGGCATTATTATCCTCATTGTATAGGTGAGGAAAACTGAAACTTACAGAAATTAGGTAACTTGCCCAACAACACAATCAAGTGGCAGAATCCAGGCCTCTCTGATACCAAAAAAAAAAAGTTTGGGATTTTTTCAACAACTTTATTAAGATCTTTAACATATAAAAGTTATACATATTTAAGGTGTACAACTTGTTTTGATGATATATGTACACATTGTGAGGAGTTAACAACTAAGATACACTACAATTCAGATTAAAGATCTAGGGTCCCCTGGGTATTGACGCATGCTATGCAGACCCCTGGTGAGTAGAATTTATAACATGCTAGCAGGTGTGATGTTCCTTAGGAATGAGTTTTACCTGCGCACGAGAATCACCTATCATTTTCTACTTTTAAAGTTGTGGCTTGACAGGCATGATGCTTTATTCACAAATCACGTGTTACAGGCAAAATCCATTGGATTTCTGAGGCTTAACAGGTACAGAAATTACAAACATTGTCATATGGATCCCAAATAAGGGCTTATTAAAAAAAAACCATAAATGTCCTCCATTGACTGGATTTATTACAAAATGCAAATACATTTCCTCTTCGTAAAATGAGTTTTGAGGTCATGGCAGTTGTCTAGCTCTCCCTGTAATCTTTAACAGCAGTACACTCTCAGCACTGCGTAACTGTGCCAGCTCTAATCCTCTGCTTTGAATGGGATTAAATTAAAATGGGTTGAGCCAGGTGAAGTTGGATGAGGGAAAGCAACTGGACAAAAATTATTACCTTATTTATAGTTTATAATTCTTTTTGTTTGATGAGATGAAATTCACATAACCATTTAAAAGTGAACATTTCAGCTTGTATTTCTTGATTAATAACCACAGGACTAGGAAAGGTGGGTACATTTTACTTTTTGGAGAAAGCTCATTCAGCTATGACCACCCACAGGCCATGGACCAATGCTTTTTGGATGCAGTGGGCCTGAATTTCATTTTGCTAATGTATTGGGAATGTTGATGGGTCATACAACCAGGCTATTCTTTGGTAAGTGGATGGCTAAAGATTGGTTTTAAAAGAAAGCTCTTCTTATCTCAGGAGGTCTCATAGCATTTATTAAACATGCATTTACTCAAATGTAGCACTTACTAAATTATAAAATATATTTTACAGGAAATAAACCACACACAAAATTATATTTCAGATATTTATTTCTTCAATTGTATTATTTATTAGGAGTGACTGAAATAAAAAATATAATTGAGTCCCATCATTATCATGATCATCATGGAAATGGCTTTAGGAGAAAACTGGTCAGATGAATATTATTGCTTCCCATTTTCAACCGGTAAAATAGTTGCCATTGATAGACAGTCAACAGTCTGTCAAGAATGCTCAAGGTATGTTCCATAATACAACAAACATGCCTGTTCACAGCGGGGGGGGGGAACTAGGAAATAACTTATGTGAACTTCTTGATTTCATCATACAAGACAAGCACAAAAGCACCACCCATGCCTCTGAGAACATTGGACCATGCACCCTTGAAAAAAGCTTTGCCTCCTTCATCACGAGCAATCTTCCTCCAGCAGTCAAGTGTGCCTGTGTACATGATATCAGCTGCAAAGGATAAAGACATGGAGTTAGCGACTGAAGGCTGATGAAAGTCCTAAAATTTACTGGACTGTTAGTTTTTTTTGAAACTCAAGATTTACACATCAGCGTGGGCAACACTGAAATATTAATGCTGTGCCTAGAGAACAACAGTATGTAGACTACCCACTGGACTAACCTCTAATACCATATAAGCACCCTCATTCATAGGCATCTAAAGGGCCTGCTCCAAGGCAACTGTGCAGCAGACACAATCAACCCCCTCCTGTGATCTGAACAGACTGCTGTTTTTCAAGTCAGGCATCACTAGTTTATGCCTATGCCCCATGCCCACGTCTTCATCTTCTGCTCAAATGGAACTTACTCCCTTTGCGCCCCGACTGCATCATCATGCGGCGGCGCACAGTGTCAAACGGATAGGAAGTCAACCCAGCCACTGCTGTGACAGACTGTGCAATCATCCAGCTGATGAAGATGTGAGTATTCTTGGGATCTGGAAGCATTCCTGAGAATAGGAAAGAGAGACCTTTACAGAAAGCAGTTTTATTGACTTCTTTTTGATGTTCCCCCTGACATCTCATCTGTATACAAGGGTTGTACTGGATGACCTTGGCTGCTTTCAGCAATTAAAAAAAACACCTTTCTGGTTCCTGGAAAATTAGGATGGCATAATGATCTTTTAAATTGCCTCATAAGAACACAGCTTCAAAGCACAAAGCAAACTTACCCTTTGCAGTGTCATAGATACCGAAGTAGGCAGCTCGATAGATGATTATACCCTGCACAGACACATTAAAGCCTTGATACAGGCCTTTAATTCCATCAGATTTGTAGATCTTAGCCAGGCAGTCACCGAGGCCTTTGAATTCCCTTTCAGCTCCAGCTTTGCCCACATCAGCTGCTAGACGGGTACGGGCAAAATCAAGAGGATACACAAAACACAAGGAAGTGGCCCCAGCAGCACCACCTGATGCCAAATTCCCAGCAAAGTAGCGCCAGAACTGGGTTCTCTTGTCTACACCACCCAGGAAGATCTGCTTGTATTTATCTTTGAAGGCAAAGTTGAGAGCCTGGGTAGGGAAGTATCTGATGACATTGGCCAGGTTACCACGCCAGAAGGACAGGACTCCCTGCTCCTTGGGGATACGAACCACACAGTCTATAATGCCCTTGTATTGCTTATCTGCGGTGATTTGCTTGCTGGCATGCTGCACCTGACAGACAAGAAAGAGGCCAACAGGGAGAGTTATAACCATGGAGAAGGGGAAAGGGAAGGAAATATATCATCTCAAAGCGATTTAAGATTAGCTCCTACCCCCTAGATCTAGTCTTGTGTATCACAGGCTGCACCCTTCTAACCCTCTGACGCTGTCACAGGTGGATGTGGTGATCTACACCGTTAGGGGCATTATGTCTCCACCCCTTTGGGTGGGGAGGTGGCACCCTCAAGCGGACCCGTGACTTTTAGACCTAGGAGAAAGGTCAGAATCAGGTTCAGAGGCATTAAGGCGAGTCCCACGTTGGGTGCGGTCACCTTGGTGACCAGAGCCTACGCCTCAATTCTCCGGAGCTGATTCCGTCCCACTCGTCCCCTAGAGGTGAGCCGTGGGCCACCCCAAGGCGTCTGTCGGGGTGCGCCCTATAGAGCCATAGGGCCGAAGCGGGAAGGCGCGCGACTCAGGCAAGCAGGCCACGGGACGCACCGGCGGCTGCGCGGAGGCGGACGCAGCAGGCACACGCGCTTCCCGGTGCCGGCTTCCGGCCAGGCGGGGCTGGAGCGCGGCCGCTCGACCCGCCGCGTGGCCTCTTCAAGGCTGTGATCTCCTTGCCGCGACCTTGAGGTCTTCGGTAAGGTCAAGTGTTCCTTTTTCTAGTGCCGGCTTTCAGGCTTCGCCCTTGACCCCAAGGCCCGGGGACACAACAAATCCCGGACTACCCCATCCGAGTTTGCGGCCTCCCGGATACCAAGGCCCCGGCCTTCGTCACCTTCCTCCGCCCCCGACCCCTTCCTAGATCCGGAACTTCAGGTCACTGAAGCACCTCCCTTATGTTTGCCTTTTGGTCCGCCTCTGGGACACCCCGGCCCTCACACTGCCACTTCGCCTAGCCTGTCTAAAGAGTTCGCCCCCCTCCATCCCTGGGGCCCTGCTTTCTGCGCGACGCCCTCCCCCGTCACACACCCCCACCTTCCTGGTCGGGCTTTCAGACCCCAGGACTTACTTGCAGCAGCAGTTTGACCCGTTCGATGGGCGCTACCGCCGTCTTGGAGATGGCCGCGGCCACTCCACCTGCCAGGAAGTCCTTGGCGAAGGACACAGCGGCATCTGTCATATTGAAAGGGAAGAAGAGGCGAGCTACTGAAAGACCGAGCTACGAACCGGCTGGGACTCCGGGCTCTGGGGCGGAGCGAAGCAAATGGCCGATTTATATACGCGGAGCCGGCGCCTGGGTGGCCGGCGTCGGGGGCGGGCCCAGCGGGCGGCGCGCCTGGCTGCGGGACCGCTGAGTGGCTCTGAGCTTGGGGGAGGGGAGAGAAGCCGCACAGTCGGGCCAGGACACCTCTCCGCTGCACCCAGGTTGTCCGCAGCACCTCACATGGCAGGAGGGAGGGGCGGCCCCAGGGAATGCCCAGGATCCGGACTGTGGACCCTGGGAGAGGCCTGGGAGCTGGGAGGGACGCTGAGGTCACCATGTACCTGGACAAAAAACTCTGGAGCAGTTCCGGGACGAGGGTGAGTCGCAGGATTTAAAGGGATGCCAAAAAGAAACAAACACAGTAATCAAGATAAATAATATTTCATGCAATATTTAAAATTTTTTCATACAGGAAAACTACGACCCGCTGGACAGTCACCTGTTTTAGTAAATAAAGTTTAATTGGAAGCCCCAAGCCTGGGATTATGGTGAGACAGGGTCATGCAACTGCGGGGTACGGTGGTCAGGGGGAGGGCCATTTGTTCCTCATGGATTTTTGCATCACTTTTGAGTTCTCAAAATAGTGCATTAAAAATAATTGACTATATCATCTTTTCTTACCACCGAATAGTATTCCATTGAGTATATATACCACAACTTCTTTATCCATTCATCTATCAAAGGACATTTTGATTGTTTCCATGTCTTGGCCACCATAAACAAAGCAGCACTGAACATTGGAGCACACGTGTCTTTATGGATAAATGTTTTCAGATTTTTTGGGTAGATACCCAGGACAGAGATTGCTGGGTCATATGCTAATTCTGTTTGTAATTTTTTGAGGAACCTCCACACTGCCTTCCATAACGGCTGCACCAGTCTGCATTGTCACGAACAGTGTATGAGGGTTCCTTTTTCTCCACAGCCTCTCCAACCCTTGTTACTATTTGTCTTCTTGATGATAGTCATTCTGACTGGGGTGAGGTGATATCTCATTGTGGTTTTGATTTGCATTTGTCTGATGATTAGTGATGTTGAGCAATTTTCATGTCTATTTGCCATTTGTATGTCCTCTTTGGAGAAATGTCTCTTCAGGTCCTCTGCCCATTTTTCAATTGGGTTGTTTGTTTTTTTGTTGTTGAGTTGCATGAGTTCCTTGTATATTTTGGATATTAGCCCCTTATCGGAGGCACTGTTTGCAAAAATCTTCTCCCATTCAGTTGGTGGCCTCTTTATTTTGTCGATGGTTTCTTTTGCTGTGCAGAAGCTTTTAAGTTTCATATAGTCCCATTCGTTTATTTTAGCTTTTACTTCCATTGCCTTTGGAGTCAAATTCATAAAATGCTCTTTGAACCCAAGGTCCATAAGTTTAGTACCTATGTTTTCTTCTATGCAGTTTATTGTGTCAGGTCTTATGCTTAAGTCTTTGATCCATTTTGAATTAATTTTGGTACATGGTGACAGATAGCAGTCCAGTTTCATTCTTTTGCACGTGGCTATCCAATTCTCCCAGCACCATTTATTGAAGAGGCTGTCTGTCCCCCATTGTATGTTCTTAGCTTCTTTGTCAAAAATTATCTGTCCATATTTATGTGGTTTTATTTCTGGGTTCTCAATTCTATTCCATTGGTCTATGTGTCTGTTTTTCTGCCAATACCATGCTGTTTTGATTATTGTAGCCCTGTAGTACAAGCTAAAGTCAGGGAGTGTGATACCTCCAGTATTGTTCTTTTTTCTTAAGATTGCTTTGGCTATTCGGGGTCTTTTGTGATTCCAAACAAATCTGATGATTTTTTGTTCTATTACTTTAAAAAATGCCATTGGGATTTTGATAGGGGTTGCAATAAATCTGTATATTGCTTTGGGTAATATGGCCATTTTAACTATGTTGATTCCTCCAATCTATGAGCACCGAATGTCTTTCCATTTCTTTGTGTCTTCTTCAATTTCTTTCAAAAATGTCTTATAGTTTTCAGCATATAGGTCTTTCACATCCTTGGTTAAGTTTATTCCTAGGTATTTTATTCTTTTTGCTGCAATTGCAAAAGGAATTGTCTTTTGTATTTCTTTTTCTGAGATTTCATTGTTAGTATATAGGAATGCAATGGACTTTTGTACGTTGATTTTGTAGCCAGCAACTTTACTGTATTCGTTGATTGTTTCTAATAGCTTTTTGGTGGAGTCTTTAGGGTTTTCTATATATAGCATCATGTCATCTGCAAAGAGTGATAATTTAACTTCTTCATTCCCAATTTGAATGCCTTTTATTTCTTTCTCTTGCCTGATTGCTCTGGCAAGGACTTCCAACACTATGTTGAAAAGCAGAGGTGATAGGGGACAGCCCTGTCGTGTTCCTGAACGTAGAGCAAAGGGCTTCAGTTTTTCACCATTAATTATGAGATTAGCTGAGGTTTGTCATATATGGCCTTTATTGTGTTAAGGTATTTTCCTTCTATACCTATTTTATTAAGTGTTTTAATCATAAATGGATGTTGTATCTTGTCAAATGCTTTTTCTGCATCAATTGATATAATCATATGATTTTTGTCCTTTATTTTGTTTATGTGATATATCACATTGATGGATTTATGATGTTGAACCATCCTTGTGCCCGAGGATGAACCCCACTTGGTCGTGATGAATAATCTTTTAATGCATTGTTGTATTCGATTTGCTAGAATTTTGTTTAGGATTTTTGCATCTGTATTCATCAGAGATATTGGTCTGTAGTTTTCTTTTTTGTGCTGTCCTTACCAGGTTTTGGTATCAGGGTAATGTTGGCCTCATAAAATGAGTTAGGGAGTACTGTCTCTTCTTATTTTTTGGAAGAGTTTGAGCAGGATTGGTATTAGATCCTCTTTGAAGGTTTGGTAGAATTCACTAGTGAAGCCATCTGGTCTGGGACTTTTGCTTTTAGGAAGGTTTTGGATGACTGATTCAATTTCCTTACTGGTGAATGGTTTGTTTAGATTTTCCAGTTCTTCGTGGTTCAGCCTAGGAAGGCTATATATTTCTAAGAACTTATCCATTTCTTCTAGGTTATTGAATTCAGTGGCATATAGTCCTTCATAGTATTCTTGGATGATCCTTTGTATTTCTGTGGTGTCCGTGATAACTTTTTCATTTCTGATTTTGTTAATTAGTGTCTTCTCTCTTTTTATCTTAGTGAGTCTAACCAAGGGTTTGCCAATTTTGTTAATCTTTTCAAAGAACCAGCTCTTTGTCACATTAATTTTTTCCAATGTCTATTTGTTCCCTATTTCATTTAGTTCTGCTCTGATTTTTGTTATTTCCTTTCTTCTGCTGACCTTGGGTTTCACTTGTTCTTCTTTTACTAGTTCTTTAATGTGTAACATGAGGTTATTTATTTGGTATTTTTCTTATTTCTTGAGATAGGCCTGTAATGATATAAATTTCTCTCTTAAAACTGCTTTTGCTGCATCCCAAAAATTTTGGTAGGATGTATTTTCATTGTCATTTGTTTCTATGTATCTTTTGATCTCTCCTCTAATTTCTTCTTTGACCCAGTCGTTCTTTAAAAGTATGTTGGTTAATCTCCATGTATTTGTGTTTTTCCTGCTTTCTTTTTGCAGTTGATATCCAATTTCAAAGCCTTGTGATCAGAGAATATGCTTGGTATGATTTCAATCTTCTTAAATTTGCTGAGGCTGATTTTATGTCCCAATATATGGTCTATCCTTGAGAATGTTCCATGTACACTAGAAAAGAATGTATAGTCTGATGTTTTAGGATGAAGTGCTCTATAAATGTCAATTATGTCCATTTCATCTAATGTGTCATTTAGGGCTGCTATTTCATTATTTATTTTCTGTTTGGATGATCTATCCATAGCTGTCAATGATGTATTTAAGTCCCCTAGTATAATTGTGTTTTGGTCAATTTCTCCCTTTAGTTCTGTTAGTAGTTGCTTGGTATATTTCGGTGCTCCCTGATTTGGAGCATAAATATTGATGACTGTTATGTCTTCTTGTTGTATAGTCCCCTTTACCATTATGAAGTGTCCATCTTTGTCTCTTGTTATCTTTTTCACCCTGAAGTCTGTTTCATCTGATATCATTATGGCTACATCTGATTTTCTCTGGACACCGTTTGCTTGGAGTGTCAATTTCCACCCTTTCACTTTGAGTCAGTGCTTGTCATTGTAGCTGAGATGTGTCTCTTGGAGACAACATATGGTTGGGTTTAGTTTTTTGATCCAATCTGCTACTGAGTGCCTTTTTACTGGTGAGTTAAGTCCATTTACATTTTCGGTGATTATTATTTTCTTTTGGGGGGGAAGGGGAACAGGACTTTATTGGGGAACAGTGTGTACTTCCAGGACTTTTATCCAAGTCATGTTGTTCTCCTTTCAATCTTAGTTGTGGAGGGTGCCATTCAGCTTCAAGTTGTTGTCCTTTCAGTCTTAGTTGTGGAGGGCGAAGCTCAGCTCCAGGTCCAGTTTTCGTTGCTAGTTGCAGGGGGCACAGCCCACCATCCCTTGCATGAGTTGAACCGGCCACCCTGTGGTTGAGAGGATGCGCTTCAACCAACTGAGCCATCAGGGAGCTCAGAGGCAGCTCAGCTCAATGTGCCATATTCAATCTTAGTTGCAGGGGGTGGAGCCCACCATCCCTTGTGGGACTCGAGAAATTGAACTGGCAACCTTGTGGTTGAGAGCCTACTGACCCATGTGGGAATCGAACTGGCAGCCTTCGGAGTTAGGAGAATGGAGCTCTAACCGCCTGAGCCACCTGGCCGGTCCTAGGGTGATTATTGACATGTGAAGATTTCCTGTCATTCTATCTTTAGTTTTATGGTAAGGCTGTGTCTCCATTGTTTCTTTGCCTTTTAGTTGTTGTCTGTTATTTCTCTGTGGTGGTATTCTATGATGTTTCCCTCTGTTTCTTCTTTTATTTCAGTATATATTTCAATTCTGGATTTATTTTGAGTGGTTACCCTTAAGTTTATGTAAAAGAAAGTTTGATATTTAGAGTATTCCATTTTCTTCAGCACGCTTACTTTCTCCTTTCCCATATTCCGGTTCAGGCTTTTACTCTCCCCCTTTTTATGTTTTGGTTGCCACAAATTGTCCCTGTTGATGGTGGTCGAATAACCTCCTTTAGTATTTCTTGTAGTGCAGGTCATGTATTAGAAAATTCCCTCAGCTTCTCTATGTCTGGAAAGGTCTTTATTCCTCCTTCGTATCTAAAGGATAGCTTTGCTGGATATATTATCCTTGGCTCATAATTTTTCTCTTTCAATAGTTTGAATATTTGGTTCAAATCCCTCCTGGCTTGTAGAGTTTCTGCTAAAAAATCTGATGATAACCTAATGGGCTCTCCTTTGTAGGTTACCGTCTTCTTTTCCCTGGCTGCCTTGAGGATTCTTTCTTTGTCGTTGATTTTAGACAGCTTCAATACAATGTGCCTTGGAGAAGGCCCGTTGGGATTGGGGTAACTAGGTGTTCTATTTGCTTCTTGGATTCGCGGATCCAGTTCTGTCCACAAGTTTGGGAAGTTCTCATCGACAATTTGTTTGACTATATTCTCTGTTCCCTTCTCTCTTTCTTCTCCTTCTGGTTTGCCCATTATTCTTATATTGCTCTTTCTGATGGAGTCAGAAAGTTCTTGTAAGTTCTTTCATTTCTTTTAAGTCTCAAGTCTCTTTCTTCTTCCATCTGTGTCATTTCCAGGTTTCTATCTTCGATGTCACTGATTCTTTCCTCCATCTGGTCAACTCTACTACCTAAGCTGGTTATTTCATTCTTAATTTCTTCTATTGAGTTCTTAATCTCCAGAAATTCTATTTGGTTCTTTTTAAAATTTCAATCTCTTTTGTAAAATGCTCATGTTGTTCTTTGATTGTGTTTCTGAGTTCATTAAACTGCCTTTCTGTGTTTTCTTGTATCTCGTTGAGTTTTTCAGAACTGCAATCTTGAATTCTCTGTCATTTAAGTCACATATTTCCATATCTTTAAGTTCCTTTTCTGGAGACTTTTCACTTTCTTTCTGAGCTGTCTTGTTGCCTTGATTATTCATGGCAATTACTGATTTATTATTTCTCTTCCTAGACATCTACAGGAGTGGCTTCTGCAACAGGTTGATAGGAAGAGGTCTTTCTTTTGTTTTCCAGTACTTGTTGGTAGAATGTTTTATTTTCTCTCCGACTGCAGCCTTCTTTTTCTCTCTTACACGGTAGTGCTATGTTTTCTCTGCACTGTTCCAGCTTCTCACACAATGGGGGGATATCCTGGGAGACGGGCTTCTCCTCTGTTAATAGTTCGCCTGGGTCACAGGGCGCAGTGTCCCTTGGGTATGCAGAGAGTTTTGAAGTTCCAATGCTCTTCCTGCACCAGATTCAGAGCCCGTATGTTCCAGCAGTTCTGTTTACTCCTGCAGGGATGTGCCCAGATAGGTGGGGCCAGGGGTGGGGTGAGTTGTGAGAGGTGGCCCAGAGCAATGGTGGCGACCACCACCACAGCCGGTCCTGCCTCCACAGCTCCCTCCCCTTTGCCGGAACTAGTTGGGCTGCGAATCTGTGTCTGCGGTCCACAGTTCTCAGAACAGCAAATATTCTGTTCTTTTGATCTGACACTGCTACTGTTCCGCTTCTAGCACCAGGCAGGTGGGGGTGGGGCGAGTTCTGGGAGGGTAGGGAGGGGGCGGCTAGTCTCAGTGCCTAAGGCTTCCATTCTCTGCTCGGCAGTGAGGGCTTAAACCACCGTTTTCAGCCTTCTTCCCTCAGTCTTTTCTCCGAGGTCTCTGCCGTGAGCGTTGGGTTCAGCCGTGTTATATGCTGCCCCCTCAGCCCTGTGGGCCATAAGTGGAGCCCTAGCAGTCCAAGTTCTTCCCTCTCCCGCATTTGCGGTAGTTCCGGGATGCAGCAACCTCGGAGCACTGAGCTAGGTTTGCATCCTGCGCCTGTGCGGCTTCGTCCCCGCACTTCTCCCTTCCCTCCTCCCCTGCTCGCACGATTCGCCCACCTTTAGGTGAATTCAGTAGTGGGCCTCTTCGTCCTTCCTGTCTGCTATGCAGGGAGTCCTTTGTGGAGTTATTGTTGTTCGATTAGTTGTCAATTTCAGGGGAGCTTTACAGAGGCTCACCTCATGCCGCCATTTTGATGACGTCCCGCACCCACTTATATTTTGCACCAAGGCAAGTACCTCATCCTTGACCTTGCACTGACCTGGAGCTTTGCCAGTAGTTTTTCCAAGAACCCCAGCAGACATCACAAGTGTCTCCTTGAAGTATACCTGGTGACTCCTTGAAGTATACCTGGTCATAGGCAACTTGGTCAGAGGAAATTGGGGTAAGAGCAGAGCTGGGATACTGTCAGCGTGCTCCAGATCACAGTCTGCAAATCTGCCAGAGGTGGGGAAATTAGCCAGAAGCCAAATACTGTAGTACCTTGGTTTTCCAACGTCTCCGTTGATGATCAGTTTGGTTTACGAATGCCTTTAACCCGGAAATAAATGCTTCGGTTTTCCAACACGACTCAGAAGTGGAACATGTCACATGGCTTCCGCTGAGTGTAAGATCCTGAGGCCTAGCTGTCGGCTGTTTTCGAACGTTTCAGACCTCGTGGATTACGGTCGAAAACTGAGGTACCATTGTATACAGGTTGTACTGTGGAGATTAAGAGGCTGTGAACTAGGTTGGCATTTACATCCCAGGATTGCAAGTGAAGTGAACTCTGGTTGAGTAGACTCCTGAACTCCAGAAACATTTAGAGGAATCAATAGAATTAGATTGATGAGCATTATGTCAATGGACAAGTGCTTACGGAAATCCCTGCACTGGGTAAGCATTTGCCACACATTTCCTTAAAAATCTACTTATTAGTATGAATGCACTCTCTCAGGTTCAGAACAGGAGCCAAGTGTGTAATCATAAATCTTGTCTAAGTAATCACAACAATGTTTCTAAAAATAAGGATAACTGTTGAAAACTGCAATTGTAGCTGAACCCTAGGTGCCCAATATGCTGAAGACATAGGGGGCATGTCCCTCCCTTTCCTGCCCTCTCCCACTTTCTCCAGAACTTCTTGTCAAAGGACCCAATTCTAGGGTTCCTCAAGGTTTGTCAGGTCCTTCCTCTAAGTATACTTTGCAATTTGTTAGTTTTTCCAAGAACCCCAGCAGACACCACAAGTGTTCAAAGAAGAGCAAGTTTGAAACCAGTTTTGTTGATCCTGGGGCATATCTTTGACCTGTGTTCATAAGAGGCTGCTACTTTTCTCGTTAGCTTATTGTAACAGTGATGCAGCTGGATACAGAAATGACCTTGCTGTACAGTTTCAGAAAACGATAGAGTATATTCTCTGAAAGTGAGTCACTCCTCTACTACCAGGGAGAGAATTAACAGCTAAAGCAAAAATCTACAGAGCATTTTATTTAGAGGGAGGTGGATTTTAGAATGCATTTCAAAATAAAATGCAAAAGCTTTCTAGTTTGAACCTGTGCATTAATGCATTTTTATTCAAATGCATTTTTATTCAAATGCTAATTACTCTTTGAAATTCCTGGCTTTCACTTATCCTTTTTCTACCTCTCATCGCCACATCTGCTATTCCCTTTGAGTACGATGTCTTTATTGTATTCTATTCCAGATCCCTTTTACTGTTTTAAGCAATCCCACATTTATTGCTTTGTCAGATTTCTATCTCTCCACAAAAAGATGATCAAATAATTACATAGAATTTGACCCTTCACAGTCTTTGGGTATCAAAAGTGTAGTTTTCCTGAAGATGAAATACAAGATGCGTCATTTAAAAGCAACTTTATGCCATGACTTGGTATTTTTCCAAATCCACTGTGAGCTGGAGCTCTCCTAGTTGCCTATGTCCAGGTATACTTCAAGGAGTCAGATGTTCTCAGAAGTGTCAAGGTCATGAAAAACAAAGAAAGACTGAGGAACTGTCACAAATTAAAGGAGACTAAGGAGGAGAATGACAGCTTAATGCAATGTGTGATCCTGGTTTGGGTCCTGGACTGGAACAAGGACTGTGGTGGTATTATTGATGAAATTCGAATATTTGTGGATTAGTGAATAGTATTCTACCACTACTATTCTTTGTTACAGTGGTTAGGTAAGGTGTTAACATTTAGAGAAGCTGAGTGAAAGACATACGGAAATTCTTTGTACCAATTTTCTTTTTGGCAAAATTTTTATGTCTGAAGGTTAAAAAAATAAAGAAGATAAAAGAAACCAGTAGCAAAAACCCAGGGCCAGCCCGGTGGCTCAGGCAGTTAGAGCTCCATGCTCCTAACTCCAAAGGCTGCCGGTTCGATTCCCACATGGGCCAGTGGGCTCTCTTGTCAGTTCAATTCCTCAAGTCCCACAAGGGATGGTGGGCAGCGCCCCCTGCAACTAAGATTGAACACGGCACCTTGAGCTGAGCTGCCTCCTGGATGGCTCAGTTGGTTGGAATGTGTCCTCTCAACCGGTTGGACTCCCACAAAGCATGGTGGGCTGTGCCCCCTGCAACTAGTAACGGCAACTGGACCTGGAGCTGAGCTGCACCCTCCACAACTAAGACTGAAAGGACAACAACTTGAAGTTGAATGGCACTCTCCACAACTAAGATTGAAAGGAGAACAACTTGACTTGGAAAAAAGTCCTGGAAGTACACACTGTTCCCCAATAAAGTCCTGTTCCCCTTCCCCAATATAAATAAATAAATAAATAAATAAATAAATAAATAAATAGAAAAGCCCAGGAAAATAGAGACTAATATTAATGATAATGATGTTGATACTGATATATGGCTAGTCAATTCATTAAAAATGAATTCCTCCAGTGAGGCAGAGTGGGGGCTGTCTGTGTTAGTAACTACTGTGTTTGTGGAAGCTATGTAGACTACAAGTGTAATTAAGAAAGAGGAGCTAAAGCTAAGGCAGTGCTTAGTAATTCTCAAGTAAAAACAAGGAAGAGGTCAGAAATGATACTTAAGGCCTCAGCTATCTACGTACCAATACCCAGAATATGGGTAATAAAGTGAATGTAAAATGTTAATACAGGGTGGCCGGTTGGCTCAGTTAGTTGGAGCGTGGTGCTAGTGGCACCAGGGTTACGGGTTCGATCCCCACATGGGCCACTGTGAGCTATGCCCTCCTTAAAAAATAAAAAAATTAATAATAATTAAAATAAATGTTAATACAAGCAGGAAAACACAATTTTATAGGTGTTGTTCAAACTTGGTGGAATGGGACTTCTGACTGGCATCTGGAAAAGAAAGGGTAAACCTGTTCAGAGAGATAACATATAAAAGGAGAGCAGAGCAGTAATATATCAAGAAGGTACAATCAGTAATTCATTGGCTGGAGGGTGAAAAGCATTCAGTGAAAATGAAAGGGAGAAATTAAAGTCATTGTAGTTGTGGGAGACTGACTAGATAGATAAAAGTTCTGAGTGGTACTTCATAAAACCATCACATAGGTGAGAAATGGTAAGTTTCTGCTGGAAGGATCATTATTCTGATAGCAACACACTGAATAAATTCTTGACTCTCTTGCTGCTAATTATAGTTCTCAGAAGACTGAAGAAGCAGAGAGGTAAATTGCTAAAATGGGCTTAATCCTGATAATAAATAAGGAAGATCTAGTTAGAAAAGTAAAAATGACAAGACGCTTGGGGAAACTGACCATGTCATCTGGATCTGTTATGCAGAAGAAGGCTAGGCATGGTCAGATAGATTAACTAACGTGGTGTGTGTGTGTGTGTGTGTGTGTGTGTGTGTGTGTGAGAGAGAGAGAGAGAGAGAGAGAGAGAGAGAGAGAGAGAGAGAGAGGTGAAAAGGATCAGAGAAAAAATAAATATGATCTCCTTGCCAAACAGCAAAAGGGAAAGATAGCTCAGGGGGGCAAGAGATTCCAAAGATTCAGACCTGTACAATTTGGAAAAATTCCAATGAGAAATTAAAAAGGGAGAGAGATCTAATAAACTAAAATGTCCTTACAGATTATTCTGTAAGCTCAGATTTTAAAAGTACATACCCTGTTTCCCTGAAAATAAGACTTAGCTGGACCATCAGCTCTAATGCGTATTTTGGAGCAAAAATTAATATAAGACCCGGTCTTATATAAGACCGGGTCTTATAGTAAAATAAGATCTGGTATGATATGATATATGATATGGTATGATATGATATGATATTAAAGACCCTATATTATAGTAAAATAAGACCGGGTCTTATATTAATTTTTGCTCCAAAAGATGCATTAGAGCTGATTGTCCAGCTAGGTCTTATTTTTGGGGAAACACGGTATGTATAAACAAACTCTGGTACATAGTAAGCATTCAGTACACGTTAGATGTTATTAATACTTAGAAAAATACTAACTTAAGTTGACTAACTGAGTTTTAATGACCAAATCACTTCACCACTGTTGAAGTAGGGTGGTAAGCCAGTTCTGCATCCCTGGTAAGGGCTCTATCTATAATCTAGTGATCATATTAGAGGCCATATAAGCAGTATTTGCATCTCTAAGAGGTTCACAGATCAAGCACTCTCAGTTTTCAGACCTGGCTTGCATTTGCAATATGGAAGACCTTAACATCATACTTGTGTTTGCAGTGTAATTACTGAGGAGAAAACAATGCTCATCATTTGTGGGCCAATTTTGCTGTTTCTAGTCTCTCACTTCAGTTTCTGGAACAATCTCGCTCATATCCAGTTTTTATCACATCACCTTATGCTGCTTGAGAAACCAGTGACTCCTCTTTGCTTAGAGGACCAAACCTAAGCTCCTCAATTTAGCATTTGAAGTCCTTTTCTCTCTCCCTCCCCCAAGGATTTTATTTCTGGCCCCTCTGGGCAGGTCTAGAAAGCATTTGATGGATTCCATCCCTGGGGTAAGTGCTTTTAAAACAAAACAATAGTCTTACTGAGGTATAACTATCGCACAATAAAACTGCACATATTTAAAGTGTGCAATTGATAAGTTTTTACATATGTATACACCTATGAAACCCTCACAACAATTAAGATAGTGAATATCATTCACTACCCTAAATTTTCTTGTGCCTCATTGTAATCCCTCCCTCTCTCCCCAAGCAACCACTGATCTGCTTTCTGTCACTATAGTTTGTATTTCCTAGAATTTTATATAAATGGAATCAAAGTATGTACCCCTTTTTTGGGGGGGTTTGGGGGTTGGCTTCTTTTACTTGATATATATATATATATATATATATATATATATATATATATATATATATATATGATTCATCCATGCTTTTTGTGTATCAATAGTCCATTCTTTTCAATTGCTAAGCAGTTCCATTTTGTGGATATATCACATTTTGTTTATCCACTCATCAGTTGATAGACATTTGGGTTATTTACACTTATGAATGATGCTGCTATAAATATGCCTATACAAGTTTTATGTGGACATATATTTCATTTCTGTGGTGTATATACCTAGGAGTGGAATTGCTGGGTCATATGGTAACTCCGTGTTCAGCCATTTGAGGAATTGCCACAGTGTAAAATGACTGTACCATTTTGCATCCCCAACAGCAGCGTACAAGAGTTCCAGTTCCTCCATATCTTGAGGCCTTTCTTTAGCCACCATCTCCTCAATGTCTTTTTTGTTGTTGTTGCTTACCCCTCCCCCAGGAGTTTCCTCCCATCTACCCCTTTGGTGGTCTCATTCAGTCTCTTGGCTTTAAATGCCATCTGTCTGCTGATGACACCCAAATTTCTGCCTCTGGCCACCTCTCTCCCCTGAACTCCAGACTAATCCCAGTTTGCCTAGGACAGTTTGGTTTATGCTTATTATCCTGACATTATTATTAACAGTGTTTTGCTATATTAGTTTTCTATTGTTGCTATAACAAATTATTGCAAACTCAGTGGCTTAAACAACACAGATTTGTTATCCTACAGTTATGGAGATCAGAAGTCTGATGTGGATCTTACTGGGCTAAAATCAAAGTGTCTGGCCAAACTGCATCCCTTTGTGGAGATTGTTGGGGAATGTCTGTTTCCTGGCTCATTCAGTTTGTTGGCTGAATTCAGTTCCTTGTGGTTGTAAGACTGAAGTCCCCATTTCCTTGCTAGCAGTCAGGTGAGGGTTATTCTCAGCTTCTAAATGCCACCCCTATTCCTTGGCTCCTGAGCTCCTGTTTCTTTAAAACCAGCAACAGTGAGTCAAGTTCTTATCATGCCCCATTTCTTCTGCCTCTTGTTCTGTCCCCAAGTCTCTCTGAACCACTCTTCCACTTTTAAGGACTCATGTGATTAGATTGGGCCCATCCAGATAAATCATGATAATCTCTCCATCTCAATAGCCTTAACCTTAATCATATTTGCAAAGTCCCTTTTGCCAGGTAAGGTAAATTTTCACAGGTTCTAGGGATTAGGGTGTGGACACCCTGAAGGGAGGGGGGTGGGGAGTCATTATTCTGTCTACCACAACTGGTTTAGACAAGTACACAGACAGCCTATGCTCCAGACAACTGTCTACTTGGGTGTCTGATGGGACATTTCAAATTTAACATGTCCAAAAGAGACTTTTTAATTCCTTTCCCACCAAAACTCTGGCCTCACTAATTTTTCCCACGTTAGCAAACAGCAACATCATCTACCTTGTTAATTAAGTCAAAAGCCAAAAACCTAGCTGCCATTTTCATTCTGTCCTTTTATTCCCTACATTCAATCGCTCAGAAAATCCTGCTGAGGCCAACTCCAGAGTGTCTTGAACCCATTCATTCTTTTCCATCTTTATTGCTACCATCCTAGCCCAAGCTATCATGTCTTCCTTGGACTTTGTAATAGTCTCTTAACTGATCTTCCCTCTCACAGCCTCATTTCCCTCCAATCTATTATCCATACAACAACCAGAGAGAAATTTTTAAAATGAAAATCAGATTGCATTGCTTCTCTGCATAAAAACTTCCAGTGATTCCTTCACTGCATTTAAAGTAAAATCTAACTTCTTTCTACAGCCCGAATGACCACATATGATCTGGCCCTTTATCTAACCTCATCTCATACTCTCTCTCACTCACTCACCACACTTTGGCTACCTTCACCTCTTTTCCATACACTGTCTTTTCCCACTACCAGCACCACTTTGACACCTTCTGTTTTCTCAGCCAGGAATTCTCTTCCTAGTTCTTTGCATGGTTGGTTTATTCTCACCCTCCAGGCTCATCTCAAATGTAACCACTCAGAGTGGCCTTCCCTGGCTCCCTGACTGAAAATATTTCCCTCACTCCCAAGTATTTCTCTAATAAAGCACCCTGTTTATTTCCCTCATAACATTCCAATCTATAATTAGTTAACTTGTTGATTCATTTATTTCTTTATTGACTGTTGCTTTCACTAGAATGTAAGCTCCACGAGGGCAAGGGCCTTAACTGACTTCTGTATTACTGTGTCTAGAGTGCCCAGTAGTTGAATAAATGCATGAAGCCAGTCTTTCTTTTTTTTTAATTGAGGAATATTGGGGACCAGTGTGTTTCTCCAGGGCCCATCAGCTCCAAGTCGTTGTCCTTCAATCTAGTTGTGGAGGGCACAGCTCAGCTCCTAGTCCAGTTGCTGTTTTCAGTCTTAGTTGCAGGGGGCGCAGCCCACCATCCCATGCGGGGATTGAACCAGCAACCTTGTTGTTAAGACCTAACTGAGTCATCTGGCCGCCCGAAGCCAGTCTTCTTAATCTATCCCAAACATGTTATCCTTGCTTCCATCTCTGTGACATTGCATATGACATGCCTTCAACCTGCAATGCCCTCCAACTTATTCTTGACTAATATCCTCTCACTTCCTTCAAAATTTAGTTCAAGACTCATTACCTCCCAAACCCCTTGTTCATTACTGGCCTTTCTCACTTGATGATCCCATTAATCATTGGTACATGGAGCCGCTTAGCAATATTATAAACAGCTGTTACCATATTATTATGCCTTTGCTTATATCATTTTGTAATCATAGTCATTTCACATACCTGTATGTAGGTAAGTTTTGTTCCTTAAGACTGTAAATTACTCCTGGGTCAATACTGCCTCACACTTTATAACCCTCCTAAAGTACTTAGTCCAATTTGGTGCACATTGCCAGCCATAAAACAGAATATTCCCTTCATACCTCTGAGAAAGTGCAAATAGCTGGAAGCTCATTTTAGGAACAGAACTAGAGTTTTCAAGAGTTGTTTTGAAATTAGAAAAATGAGGCATATGCTTTTCCCTACTTACTTTATTTTTAAAACAACAATAACAACAACAAAAAACTGCAGCTCAAAAAACATTCCTGTGTGTGGCTGTAGCAAGAGCTTAGCTATCTATCTCATAATACCTGTGTAGAATACACAGAAAATATGGATGTGATGTAAGTAAACTGAGGTTAGGATTTTAGATTTAGTAAAAAAAATAAAAAATAATTTTGCAGCTTTCAGAACTTTAAAAAAGTTGTTCAAGGAAAATAAAGAGTAACAGACATGAAATATTCACTCTGGGTAAAGAGATTGCCACCCTCCAAATACTAACAGATTGGGCTACAGATGAAATTTTCATGTGTGTATTAACTACTATTCCTCATAAAACACAATCTGCCACAGTTGGAAAAATGACTTATTTTGGTATATTTCAATAGGAGAGTTTAAAGATTTTTGGCCAGTATATATTTAACCATAGTTTTATAACTCAGTAATAAATGACCAAGACCTTTTTCTTTGGAAAATAAATTTAATAGGGAAAAAAGACTTTCAACATACTGAAAGCCTATGTGTGTATATAAATTACCATCTTGTTATTAGATGTTGTTTTTTAATGCATAGATAGGCACCATTCAAAAGTATGATTATATAAACTAGACATAGAATCCCCAAGGTGGAACAATCCAAAATTCTATTTGAAAAAAATCTGTAGAAACGATTAGTCTGAAATATTTGTTCAGTTACATTTTTTTTGGTGTGTATATCAAATGTTCTATTTGATCCTTTCTAGGCAACTGGGACATCTTGTAAGAATAACTTAAGTTGACTAAATAATTTATTTTCAGGGTAGGCTTGCAAAGCAAATTAAAAAGGCAGAGAATTCAGGCCACTTAAACTCTACATGACTTCAGTTGGAAGAAGGTATTTTGGGGCATAATTAAGCAGTCATGGCAAAAACTGCCTTCTTGAAACACAAGATTCTAAGCCTGGATGCTTAAAATTTAAATAAAGGATGGTTCTACTATGACAGTGATAACTTTTAAATGTTAAACATTTTCATGTAGCTTTTGATAAGACATAATTTACATTGTGGTGTGTGCACTTAGAAGTCAGCAAAGATTATGAGTTCCAGAACGATTATATTGGGAAGTCTTGTGCCAAATTGAGTGAAACTAGGCCCACGTGGGTTAGTGCAAGCTATGACCCTGTGACTGAACACTCAGCATGGTCTCTGCTCGGCCACTTCCACTACATGTTACTTTCAGGTGTCATGGAAATGTCCTTTCTTTGGTGTTGTATAAATGGCACATATCATTACTGCTAGCTTTTGTTATACAATGTGGAATGCCATCAGGAGATGGTCATGTTGGGAAACTCCATGGCACAGGTATTCCCAGGGACATCAGTTTGGAACTCAGGTGGAGTATGGCTGAATCTTCTCATTTCCAAGAGCAGCAGACTGGAGTACCCTCCCATCACTCCATGTGTGGGCCGTTATAAGGCTACATTTACCTGTGATTGCAACATGCCTTCAGTCTGTGCACTTCTAGTTCCATTTAGTTTTAAAGAGTTGGTTTTCTAGACTTTCGTTTTCTAGTTTTGAGGAACTTTATTTCCTGTAATTCCTGGGGCTTCAGACTCTGATCCACCCCTGGGATTAATTGATAGCTCAGAGGAGACACGATGTAACCATTTCGGTAAAGACAGATTCTCTTGCAGAACTCAAAGGTGCCAAACATAACTCCAAAATATGGAACTATCTGTTTAAAAATAAAATAAAAATCATGTTAAAATCTTAAAAAGGAAATGTCAATGCATCTGCAATCAACTTGGATCAGGATATTAAAGGCTGTGGACAATACAACATGGTAATTCTTTTTTGAATCAGGGAAGATGAGGAATGGCAGAGCAGAGCAGTTGAATGGCCCTGGGGAAGCATGGGTCTGGATTAATATGCACACAGACAATCTGACACTTCCTGTTAATATATGTTGATTGGTACCATCAACTAGTGGAAGGTTAATCCAGAGTTCTTAACCTTTTATTTATTTATTTTGGTCATGGAGTTTTTTGGGAATATGATTGTCATGCGAGGCTGCCTGTGGGGTCTCTGGTCCCGCTCCCCACATAAGAACGCAGGATATGGCTAGGCCAAAAAGGAACACCCACGGAGCCATAGGTAGGGGAGTCATACCACTATAGTCTCACTGGCGGCTGGAGCCACACGACCCGCAACCTGCTGTCCGCTCCTCTGCCTGCCAACCAACCGACTCACTAATCAGCGCAGCCATGGCAGTTATATCAGTGGCTAATTGGCTAACTGGCTACAGCTGACGGCCAACTAGATACAGCTGACGGCCATCTACTACCCGAGTCAGCACCTTTCCCCGTGAGGCCGAGAGCCTGGAAACTGCTCTCTGGGACTCTGTCCTCACACTCCGCCCCTACAGGGTCTCGCCTCACAATCTATGTGACAAGCATCTTCCGTGAGGGTCCCTGTATCATATTAGCCTACAGGCACCTACGGATGGAAAGAAACAGTAGTCTTAGCAACCAACAATGGCAATCCCTTCCATTTGGGAGGATACATGCTAGATTTTGGCCTGGGAAAGGAGGGTCACTGCCACTGGCACCTTTCCTGGTTTGTGGTACCAGACCTTTATGGCAGTGCTTGGGGTCCCTTGCGTAGTTTCAACATGTAACAGAACAGGGAACCCCATAATAGGCCACAATGAGAGGACATAGGTTCCCTGCAAAATCATCCCAGTATCGGGACCGCCGTATACTACAGTCACTTGCGGTGCTCACTCAGCCACCACCCCTGGTGTCACTTGCAAATCATGAGTCAAACCGGCCCCCCATGGGGCTATCAGACCCAACCACCGACAGTGGGGGCTTTTGACCTGCCAGGGCCAAGTCCATTGCTGCCGTTCCCCGGCTTGCAAGCATGTGGGTGCTGGCAGCAAAATGTTTCCATTCCTGCCGTAGCCTGGCTTTAACAGTTTCACTTTTGGTAACCTGTAACTGAATGGGAGCGGCCATTCGATGTAGCGCAGCTTCTACTGGTGCGGGTCCTCCTTTCTGTGGTCTTTCATTCAGGATTCTCAAGACGTCCCATAGACGTGAGGCCCAGTCACGCATCATGGGAGGGTGTTTTGACACCCGGAGACCTTGCTTCAAAAGTCCGTTGTAACGTTCAATCATGCCAGCTGCTTGTGGGTTATATGGGGTATGAAACAACCATTGCACGTCCATCCTGGCAGCCCAGCGCTGCACTTCTTGCCCCATAAAATGGGTACCCCTGTCACTTTCAATGACTTGGGAGTGCCCATAGAGGGTGCAGAGCCGTGTAACAGCGACCACTGTATGCCGCTGATCCGCAGCTGGGCATGGCCAAGCAAACATCAACCCCGTAGCAGTGTCCACTACTGTGAACACATACATTGCATTGCAGGCCTTAGGCAGGGGTCCAATGTAATCCACTTGCCAGCAAGTGAGGGGCACCCTCCCATGCATAATCTGCTGTGTTTCCCAGGGGAGCCTCCGCCTTTGGGGGCTGTCCTGGGCACAGACGGCATAGTCATAGCAGGCATCTGCTATCTTCTGCCATTTCATAGCATGTGCTCACCTGCCACATGGTTTGGCTTCCAATGTACTGCAATTTCCTATGCAGCCAATGGGCTACATCAGTGGCAGGAGCCCATTCTAACCATCAGACCCATGCTAGGGCGTCTGTTTCTTCGTTTCTTGGGGACTCTAAGGGGGAGTGACCTGTGACATGCATTAGGGTCACCTCCTTTCTCTGCCCTAGGTCCTAGAGGTCCTACCACATGGCTTGACTCCACAGTGGACAGTGTCCCACCAACCAGTTTTGGTGTTTCCATGTAGGGAGCCACAACGTTAGGCCCCAGAACACCTCACAGCTGTCAGTACAAATAACTAGGGGCCCAGGCTCGTGGCTGATTACCATCCACACAGCCTGTAGCTCAGCCCAGTGGCTACTCTGGCCCGTCCCAGTATCAAACCAAATGGTGTCTGTTTTGGGCTGCACACCAATAGCCGTCCAAACAGCTGCAGCCCCTCGGCTAGAACCATCGGTAAACCAGGCATCCTCAGGTACTGGGACTGTCCTTCTTTGTAGGGCGAGGGCTCCAAGTCCTCCCCTCTAGGCAGAGCACTTGGCTCAGCCTGGGCTACGAGCTCCACAGGACCCAGGACCTGTTGTAGCTCTGTGCTCAAAGGGCTTGAACTAAGGGTGCTATGTTGCTCCAAGTAGGCACCCCACTTGGCGAGGGTGGTGGTCTGTGCCACCCCATTTTGGGTCCCTGGGTCTACATACAGACCCACCCCTGGATGGGATAGGTTGTTCGAACCAACACGCGTGCCATTCCTGTGATGGCTTCTGTGGCCACTAGGGCTGCATACACAGCAGTGAACTGTTTCTCTATTAGAGAATAGCGGACCTCCGCTCCTTTCCATAATTGGGACCAAAATCCCACTGGCAACTGGAGACGCTCCTGCCTTTGCCAGAGGCCCCAACCATACCCCTCTTGGGTTATGTTAACATCAAATTCAAATGGGCGGCCTGGGTTCACTACTTGCAGAGCCTGTGCCTGCTGCACTGCCCTTTTTGTGGCAATGAAGTCTTGCTCTATAGCCTCCGTCCAATCCCTTGATGCCCCCTTTTTTATCATGTTATACAAGGGCCTTGCCATTTGTGATGAATGGGGTACAAACACCCACCAATATCCTAGCAGACCCAAACATGTCTGCAGTTGGGAGACCTTGGTCGGCCGGGGAAAGGCTTGTATTTTGTCAATAATCGCCTCAGGTATGACCTTTGTCTTACCCGACCATACAACACCCAAAAACTTGATGGATAAACCAGGGCCTTGGACCTTTTCCTCATTCACCGCCCAGCCACGTGACTTCAGGTGGTGGAGAAGAGAGGGAGATGCTTGCTCTAAATTTGAAAGGGAATCAGATGTTAATAAAATATCATTGATATAATGAAACAAGGCCACAGAAGACGGGCGATCACACTGTGCCAAATCCTGGGCCACGAGCCCGTGGCAGATAGTGGGGCTGTGCAAGTATCCTTGTGGAAGGACTTGAAAAGTCCACTGCCGCCCATCCCAAGTAAAAGCAAACTGCTCTTGACACTCGGGTGCAATGTCAATGGAGAAAAAAGCATTGGCCAAGTCCACTACATAGTGATATGTCCCCAGGCGGACAGTCAGACGATCCATTAAATCATGAATTGAAGGCACTGCAGCGTGCAAGGGTGGCGTCACCTTATTTAACTCCCTATAGTCCACAGTCATTCACCAGGTCCCATCTGGCTTCTTGACAGGCCATACTGGGGAGTTAAAGAGACTGTGCGTTGGCCTCACAATATGTGCCTTCTCCAATTCCAATATTGTACGACCAATCTCCTCCTGCCCTCCTGGCAGGCGGTACTGTCGCACTGTAACCACGCGCCAGGGCTGTGGCAACACTTGAGGAGGGTGGTGAGCATGCCCACTCTCCTCAACAATCCTCGGCTCTCACCACCCGGATCCAGAGACGGAACTCTCCTACCGACATCTGTAAGCTGAGGCCATGTAGCTGAGGCCATGTTCCGGAGTAGACTATACTCCGGAACGGGGGAGACATAAACCTTGTAGGTACGAGGAGGAAGACTTCCTATACCCAGTAGAAAGGAAATGGCTTTCACAGTCACAGTCTTTCCCCTATAGCCATCAATGCAGATTGCTGGTCTGGGGAACAGTTCTGGGTTCCCATAAACAAGACTGCAAGTCTGCACCAGTGTCAACTAGGGCCAAAACCCTCTGCACATTAGCAGCGGACCAATGTATGGACAGTTCCACGTGGGGTCTCTGGTCCCCCCTGCCCCCTAATCAAGCTGAAAGGAGTTGGCCTTAAGCGGCTGCATGATGTCCTGGAGGGATACTGGTCTCACTTTCCCTGACTTCTCCTTTAGGCTTTGCCGGAATTGCTGTTCCAAACACAACTGTTTCTAGTTCCAACAAGAGTGCATTGGGTTGTCGGTCTATTTTTTCCCGATCGACTCCTGCTGCCACGAGATCATGCCACATCTGTGCGCGTGTTACTCTCTGAGGCAGCGACCTCGCCCCTTTACTTTTGATTTGGGCTTCCAGGTCTCAACTGCGCAGACATCCTCTCTTAACTTCCTTCGCCTCCGGCTTTCAACATCCCCTAGTGTGGCCATGGCAGTTGTAACTTCATGGATCCGTCGCCCCACATAGGGCATAAGAATGGCAACCAAGGATCCAAAAGCACTCGCAAGTGCAGTATCCAAAACCAGATCTCTCATGCTGGCTGTAAAAAGCTCGTCATCTGGCCCCCACATAGTAGGGTTGAATATAGCATGTCTAATACCCATTTCTCGGATGATTTGAGTAAGTTCCATATATGACTGACATTTACAGTGTCTGGCAGCTCACCAGCCTCTCCCCATACTGTGCATACCGCTGCAGTGAGCCACTCCATTAGAGTGTGGTTGCCCTGGTCATGGGCCAACCTATGGCAGTTCTGTAACCTTTGTCGCAGGGACGGATGCACTGTCACAAAGGCTAGCTTTTCCATCTCGCCTGGGGAGCAGAGAATGTTGTCTGCTCCCTCATCCCATAAATGTAGTAGCCAAGCCGAGACTGGCTCTCCAGGGCGCTGTCTGTACCGCCTCCCCAGCTCCTGCAACTCAGTGGGAGTGTAAGGGGTGTAGGTTGTAAACTCAGTCACAGCTGGGTTGCCTGCAGCAATACTCCCGGGGCCCAAAGGTTGCTCACGTTTTGCCCTTTGCTTCAAGATGGGTTGGGCTTGGGGGTTGGGAGCTACATTGTCTCCACTTGCTTCCTCTGCCTCTGCCTCAGAGTCTCCACTGTGGGGCCCCTCTTCTAACAGGTGGACCCGAGCTTCCAGCGCCTCCAACCTGGACATCTGGTCCGGCACCTGAGCCATTTTAAGCATCTTTTCCATGTTGAGACTCAAGGCGGTGAGGAACACCCAGCCCACGCGGCCGGCTGTAGCCTTCTCCTCCTCCGGAAACCACTCAGCCAGAGCCTGCAGGGCCCTCTCCACACTGGCCGGAGAGCCGTCCATGTCCTCCCACCCCTCCTTGGGGGTCCAACTCCTGAGAACAGTGGCCACTGAACACCATATACTGTGTGGGGGCCACACGTCCTCCTACCCAGAGTCAGACGCCATTCCTACCTGGTCGGAATCTTGCTCACCGTGCCAGGTGTCTGAGTGGGTGGAGGCCTCCGTGTAAGATGTCCACAACCCTCGGAGCTTAAGGCCGCAGTAGATTACCAAAATGAAGGCAATGCCGTCCATGGCCAAGAGGGTGGTGTGCCATCTGGAAGCTTGAGTCTCCCAGTCAGACCACGCCTCCCGTTCCCGGTGTCACTCCTCATGGGCCTCCCGAAACTGAGCTCTCACACGCACAAACTTCTCCACCATCCTTTGGTAGTTTTTGGCCGGCACCATATCCTGCTCGCTGCGCCATTTGTCGTGTAGGACTGCCTGCGGGTTCTCTGCTCCTGCTCCCCACATAAGAACGCAGGACATGGTGAGGCCAAAAAGGAACACCCACGGAGCCATAAGTAGGGGAGTCCTATTAATATATTCTCTCTGGCAGCACTATAGTCTCACTTTAGGCTGGAGCCACATGACCCGCAACTTGCTGTCCGCTCCTTTGCCTGCCAACCAACCGACTCACCGACCAGAGCAGCCGCGGCAGTTATATCAGTGGCTAACTGACTAAGTGGTTACAGCTGACGCCAACAAGTGGTTGGCAGTGGTTACAGTTACGGCCAACTAGCCACAGCCGACGGCCATCTACTACCTGAGGCAGCACCTTTCCATGTGAGGCCGAGAGCCTGGAAACTGCTCTCTGGGACTCTGTCCCCACAATGTTGAAAGCTATGGATTCTGTCCCCAGAGGGAGGCACATATGCACACACATATGCATTTTCATGTACAATTTTAGGATGGAAGGTTAGGTTCCCCTTAGGAGTCCATGAACCCCCATGGTAGGAACCTCTACACTAAATGTTCAACTCCTCTGGGATGGGGTTTCAGACACTCCAAGACTGCACAGGGTCCCCTCTTTTCAGGGCTGACAGCCTGCCTGTAGTCGTGGGTGGGCTCTTGTGCTACCATCAGTGCTTGAGGGTGTGTTTACATGCAGATTATAGGGGGAGTGGCAAAAGAACAGGCTAGAACGAGAGGAGGGAGAGAAGCAGTAGAGACTGACCACTCCTTCAGTAAATTGGCTGCCAGTCCATTCCAGAGCCCCAGAACCCTTGGGCCTTCGCTATCTGCTGGAAGCAGTCCATGGCGCCTGAGAAACGGACATCTACTCCTCCACAGTGGGGAATGTAGGGGCTATGAGCCTGGTAGGAAGTAGAATATGAGATGAGTCAATTTACTCACCGGGAAATAAATATTCTAGTCAAAGTAGCCAGAGTCTCAAGTCTGGACTCTATATGCCATCCATGCTCCTGGCCAAGATGATGGCAACGAATGGCTGCCATAGGGCTCTTTTGTTCCATGGGCTTAGAATGAATATTAACATGCAGTAAAGTCATGACACCTTATTCACATATTTGTGGCTTATTTTGCTTGGAAAGAAGCAGCCATTTGGGAGAGACTCAACTTCACACTTTCCATTCCTTCCCAGCCTATGCCCTCTGGACATGATCAACACACTCCTATGCCCGTACCTTTTTTAAAGTGCCCCCATTTCTTTGTCTTAACTGATTCCTCCCCTTGTTTAGACCTCTGCTGTGGTACAGTCCATGTGGTATGAATTACCTGAGTATAGTATCTGGGCTGGTAGCCAGCCAGCTTAGGGGAGCAGGCACTGGGTCTTCCTCACTGTCCTAGCTCTTCAGGTTCTAACATTACACATATCAGGCACTCAGTAAATGTCAAACCAAATTCCCCTCAATATCAGTGTCACTAGTAGTTTTTCCCAAATACAACTGTGACCAGGCTCATATAAGCCACATGGATGGTCATGAAGTAAAAAGATGGCCGATGTTTACTGAGTTTTAGGTGTGAGGCATTACACCAAGTGCTTTACATGTTCCAGCTCACTTAACCTTCACAAACGCCTCATGAAATGAGTAGTATTATCTTATTAGCCCTATTTTATAGATAAAAAAAATGGGGTTAGCAAAAGGATAAATCTCCATAATCACAGAAAATAAGAGACAAACCATCAACTTGAAACTGAGTCTGTTTGGTGCAGGATGAAGCTCTCCCCCACTAAGTTACACTGTTTCCTGATGTCCAGAACTGAGAATGCTATCTTAGCCCTCAACAAGCTTGTCACCACATGTCATTGTTTAATGTGACACAGTATGTACACTGAATGAATTCTTTATGCTACAGCTGAAGCTCATGGTGTGGTATGAACAAATGCCTCTACAAGTGTCATACTAAACCGATGTTCAGAACACAAAAGCAAGCATGTATTGTTGGTTTCCCCCTGCTATGGTCTGAATGTATGCCCTCCCAAATTCATATGTTGAAGCCCTAATCCCCAGTGGGATGGTATTTGGAGGTGGTGCCTTTGGGAAGTGATTAGGTCAAGACAGTTGAGTTCTCATGAATGTGATTTGTACTCTTATAAAGAGAGACATAGAGAGATGATCTCTCTCACTCCACCATGTGAGTAGACAGAAAGAAGGTGGCTGTCTGCAAACCAGGAAGTGGGTTCTCACTAGACACTGAATCAGCTGGCACCTTGATCTTGGACTTCTCAGCCTCCAAAGTGTGAGAAGTGTTGTTTAAGTCACCCAGTGTATAGCAGCTCAAACTAAGATACCCCAAAGGAAGAAGGAACAGTAGGCTATATATACCAGTGCTTCTCAACTTTTAGCTGCATATTAGACTAACCAGGGAAGCTTTTCAAAACCATCAGTGATTGGAACCCATACCTAGAGATTGAGATTTAACTTACCTAGTGTGATGCCTGGACGTCAGCATCTTTGGCAAGGTCCCCAGGTGATTCTGATGTGCAGCCAGGGTTGAGGGTATAGGCCCTCCACAGCACAAGGCATCTCAGGGCTCAGACCTGAGTCTATTAGCCTGCTGCTGATGCTTAGAGTGCCTGGGGAAAGTACATGGGCCTTGAAGCCAGACTGCTTGACTGAGTCCCTGCTTTGCAACTCACTAGCTTTTTTACCTTGAGTGAATGCCTTGACCTTCCCAAGCTTCAATATTCTCATCTGTAAAATGGGTTAATAACAATACCTATCTTATAGGATTGTTGTCAAGATTAAATGAAATACATGTAAACTGCTTAGAACAGCATTTGACATATAACAAGCACTATATAAGTAACCACCATTAATAATATCATATTATTTATTATTTAAACTTCTTGGAGAAGAAAGAAGTATGCTGAAGACTAAACCAACCCACTAGACTGGAATGCTATACTGCCATTTTCCTAAACTGTATCTTACTAGCAAAGAGCAATAGATATGTCAGGCTGCTAGTCACAAGGACCTGAACTTAAATACTCCCTCCACATGAACCCAGGGAATTATCCCATAGATGTCTAGTTCAAATCCATGGCTCCCAGGATGGCCATGCTGCATTTTGCAGCATAGCATCATCTAAAAAAAAAAAAATCAGAGGAGCCAGGTCCTAGCTCTGCCTCTGCCACTATTTGTATGCTTGACCAAGTCTTTTAGTTCTTTGAACCTTAGTGTCTTCAAAGGTCTAGTGAGGATGTTGGAAATAAATGATCTTGTAGGCTCTTTCTTGACCCTATAATCCATGCTGCTGGCCCTATTGCATGTTCCTTCCTGCCTCCAAGCCTTCAAACCTGCCATTTCTCCTGCCTAGCTGAGTCTGTCTTATTGATCAGAATAGATATCATTTCCTCCAGGAAGTCTTCTCAGATCCCCAGATGAAGTCAGGAGCCCAGTGAACACTTTTGTTCACCCTGTACTTCGTCTTCACGGTACGTGATACACTTTGTAATGATGTGGTGTATAATTATTTCTTACCTGTGTACTCCCCACCACGTCCCGACCTCCTGGACTGTAAATACCATGAGGGCAGTGACCATGTCTGTCTTGTTTGTGGTTTTATCCCCAAAGCCTACCAACCTGCCTAGCATGTAGAATGTGCTTAATAAATATTGGGGGAAAGAAGGAACAAACTTGCAGTAGATGAAAATGAAAGACAAATACTTCAAAGCCAAGCACTTGATGTTTCTGTGATAAACTCCACAGAAGCCTTCCAGCAGAGGCAACATTTCAGGTTATTCATTCTTTCTATGAGTACTGAAATAAGTGTTTTATATATAAAACTCAAACCCTTTGACCAAAGCAATCCTACTTCTTGGAATTTATTCTACAGATATATTTGCCCAATGTGGGAACTGATGTATTTTTATAAGGATTTTTATTGCAGCATTGTTAGTAACATAATCTAAATGTCCACCAATAGGGGGCTAGTTAAAGAAATATTATATCATGTTATGGAATATTGTATCACCATTTTAAAATATGTGGCAGCTCCATCTGGACTATACAGTGCCATCTGCAAGATACATTCTTAGGTGAAAAAAAATGGTGTAGAAGAGTATACATATATAGTATGCTGCTGATTATTTAAAAGCAAAAAGAATATAAACACACATGTTTATGTGTATCTTTGCATAGACCACCTTTGGAAAGATTTAGATGAGAAACTGGAAACTACAGTGCTGACTCTGCAGAGAACTGGGAGGCCAAGGGATAATGTATACTCTTTGCACCTTTTGGATTTTGTATAATATGCATATGTTACTGATGCAAAAAGTAGAGTACATAATTTTAAAAGAGCATTAATCAAGAAAATGAGAAGACAGGGCCGGTCGATTGACTCAGTTGGTTAGAGGGCAGTGCTCATAATACCAAGGTCACCAGTTCAATTCCCACATGGGCCAGGGAGCTGCGCCCTCCACAACTAGATTGAAAACAACGACTTGACTTGGAGCTAATGGGTCCTGGAAAAACACACTGTTCCCCAATAATTTTGTTTTTAAATATGCAAAGACAGGTCACAGACTGGGAGAAAACATTTGCAAAAGACACATCTGATGGTTATCCAAAACATACAAAGAACTCTTAAAACTCAACAATAAGAAAACAACCTGATTTAAAAAAATAGGCCAAAGGCCTTCACAGACTCCTCACCAAAGATACACAGAAGGTAAATAAACATATGAAAAGATGTTCCACATCATATGTCATCAGGAAAATGTAAATGAAAACAACCATGAGATACCAGTACACACCTATTAGAATGGCTACAATCCGGACCTCTGACAACACCAAATGCTGACGAGGATGTGGAGCAGCAGGAACTCTCATTCAGTGCTGGTGGGGATGCAAAATGCTACTGCCACTTTGGAAGATAGTTTGGTGGTTTCTTACAAAACTGAACATACTCTTTTTTTCAATTTTATTAAATTCATTGGAATTTAATAAATTCTAACTTATTGAATTGCTTATAGATTTCAAGTGTACAGTTCTATAATACATCATCTATATATTGCATTGTGTGTTCACCACCCAAAGTCAGATTTCCTTCTGTCACCATATATTTGACCCACTTTACCCTTTTCAACCTCCCCCCCTTCCCTCCAGTAACCACTAAAATATTGTCTGTGTCTATGAGGTTTTTAATTGATTTTTTATTTTTTGGTCTTGTTCATTTGTTGCTTTCAGTTTTATATCCCACATGAGTGAAATCATATAGTTGGCATACAATATTGTACCCAGTTTCAGGTGTACAACATAGTGATTTGACATTTGTACGCCTTACGATGTGATCTCCATAAGTCTGTAAACCATCTATCACTGTGCAAAGTTATTACGATATTATTGACTATTTCCCCTGTGTTGTACACAATATCCCTGTGGTTTATTTATTTTATAACTGATAACTGGAAACTTGTAACTTTTTTAAAAAATAAGATAGAGATTTATTGCTTTCTTGTAAAAAATAACTCTGGAGGTAGATAGTCCCAGGTAAGTATGAGATATGGGTTTCTTCTATCTAATTGCTCGACATTTCTCTTCAAGCAGTTTCCACTTCATGGTCTAAGATGACTGCCAAAGCTCCAGCCATCACATTCATATTCCAGTGAGCAAAAAATAGCAAGTAGTGAAAAAGGACTTCCCAGAAGTTGCAGACACCATTTCTCTTTGCATCCCGTTGTCCAGAACTTTGTCATAGGGTCACACCTAGTTTCAATAAATAATGTTGAACAGTAACTTTATCTGGGGCAGCCCTGTGCTCCAGCTAACAAATAAGGATTCCACAGCAAATAAAGAAGATATTTGAGAGAAAATTATCAGGGAAACTTGTAACTCTTAATTCCCTTCACGTTTTCACCCATCATCCACCACTTCCTCTCAATTTTTCTGTAAATCTAAAACTGCTCTAAAAAAATAAAGTAAATTAAAAGAAGAGCATTAAGAGAGACAGAAATTAAGAGGAGAGACAAAAGAAAAAAAGGAAAGTAATGAGTCTGTTGGGGCGGCTGGATGGCTCAATTGGTTAGAGCACAAGCTCTGAACAACAGGGTTGCCGGTTCAATTCCCACATGGGCCAGTGAGCTGCACCCTCCACAACTAGATTGAAGACAATGAGCTGCCACTGAGCTACCAGAGGGGCGGCGGGATGGCTCAGCTGGTTAGAGTGCGAGCTCTCAACAACAAGGTTGCTGGTTCAATTCCCGCATGGGATGGTGGGCTGCGTCCCCTGCAACTAAAGATTGAAAACGGCAACTGGACTTGGAGCTGAACTGCGCCCTCCAGAACTAGATTGAAGGACAATGACTTGGAGCTGAGGGGCCCTGGAGAAACACACTGTTCTCCAATAAAATTTATTTTAAAAAATGTACATAAATATAAAAGAGTCTGTTAGTTGGAGCAAAGAGAAACTCAGAACCTTTTGCTTGTCGTTTGGAAATGACTTTATCTTTCGTGGACATGTAATACACAAGCTGGAGACCAAGCTGTCTGAGGACATACCCAAGTGGAAGGCAGCTGTGGTGGGAGGCTTTTGTCTTTTGGCAAGTCCCCAATAATCAAACAATAAAAGCTAATCATACTGAAGTAAAAGGACCTTTCTGTCCTGTGAACCACATGGCCCAAGTTTCTCTTGGCAGAGCCTGGTCCCCAAGAGCTTTCCTTGTATATCTGGGATGCACTCCGGCTCTGCAGTGGGGATATCTACAAAAGTGGGTGTAGGTAGCTGCCCCCATTATAGCCCACCTACAAGCTACCCTCCATCCCTGTGATACGGGCCAAGCAAGTAGCCCCCCTCCGCCCTGAAAACTTTTAAGCTTCCTTCTCCTTAAGTTTCCTTTTCCCCAGTTTTTTAGCTCCTACCTCTGTGTAATGCAGGGTCTCTGGTCCCGCTCTTGGCAGTTGGACACAGAATATGGTGAGGCAAAAAAGGAACAACAATGGAACCATAGATGGGGGGTGTCATACCACTATGTTCTTGATGGCGGCTGGTCAAGACACAAAAGCAAACATCCGTCAGTAACCCAGCAAAGGGTCTTCCTGCATCCCAGGCACGCTGGAGGCTGGGCGAGACACAGGAAGTAGGATCAACACGATCCGCAATGTAATCCGCTTGCTAACTCCACTTGCTAGCCACAATCTGCTGTCTGCTTCTCTGCCAACCAACCAAGCCCCCTGGCATAGCCACGGCAATTAGTGTCTAATGGCTAACTGGTAACAGCTGATGGCCATTTACTACCCAAGCCAGCACCTTTCCACGTGAGATCGAGAGCCTGGAAACTGCTTTCCTGGCTCTGTCCCCACACTCTGTTGTAGACAATTACCCAAAAACTTGTGATTCATACTTGTTGATTGTAATCATTGAAGCCTAATATTCTCTCCTACCCATTCCAGGCCTAACTCCTGGACAATTAACAACACCTAAATGACTGGTTGAATGGCCAGAGGCTCTTATGGAGCTAATGGGTTTATTAGTTAAAATCATTTTTTCCTCTTTCAGGGGCCTTGGGGATACAGAGGATACCCCAGTAAGATTGCCAGTCCCAACCAAAGAAGCCAATGTGGTCTTCCAGGCAGATCTTGAGACCCCTTCCTCTCATCTAAGATCAGATAGGACGAGAGTTTCGTGAATCCCCCAATAGGTAGGGACAGCTCTACACCCCTGCCCAGCAGGAAGCAGATACAGAGAAGACCTTCTGTCCCTCAACTTCCCAAAGAGATTTTATGGGGATCATGTCTCTCAAGGGGAAAACAAGGCAGGCAGTTAGAGGTAGGCATCGGGTCTCTGCATTCCTGCACAACACACAGAATGCGACCAACCGCCCAAAAGACCTCCCCTCTCCGCCCAAAACTTCTTTTCCCTATAATTATCTACCCCTATAAGGAAACAAATGGGTACAAAATACCCAATTAGATCAAACCGGTCACTCACACCTTCGCAGTAAAGGTCATAACGACCTTCCTTTCACCTGGGCCTCATTATACCATCATTATAATATCATGCCTATGCCCGGAAGTTCATTAACATCATTATAGCAGACTGAATTCTGGAAAGGAACGTGGGCAGTTTAAAAAGATGAGGGAATAGCCTCTTGTCAATCACAGGTGTCAATCAAGTGACCCCACTCCCAGAAAGGAACAGCCCATTCTAAAGAAATAAAGGGATAAAAACTCCAAGTCCTTGACAGTCAGCACCTTTGAGCCTTGCATTTTCTCGGGCCTGCTCCAAACCCTTTGGAGTGTACTTTCTCTTCTAATAATAACCCTTGAGCCACTGTTTTCTTCTGGGGCCCACCTCTAGCTCTTTGAAGTGTACTTTTTGTTCTAATAAACTGCTCTTTCACTACTTTACCTCGGTATCTCATTCAATTCTTTGCTGGAGACACCAAGAACCTGGACATCGCACCGAGAAGGGCCCACTCTCCGGTAACACTTGGATGCAGTGCTTGCCTCACGGTTCAGCAGCAAGCAGGCCAGAGGACTGATCAGCTACTCAGAAAGCCCGCAATAATGGTGGGGAGAGCAAGCAAACCGATAGCAGGTTAGTATTCTGCTTGGAAAGTGAGACGAGAAACAGTCAGTTCCTGTGCGATGGTGTGGGGGGTAGGGTGCAGAAACCAAAAGTGCAGGTGGGCCAGATTAGAGAAAGCAACTGAGATGCAAGTTAGCACAGCTGATTGAACTGCCCAGGCTAAAGCCATGGGAGCGTATGCAGCAGCGACTGGAAGAACCAACTTTTAGTACATCTTAGTGTCACTTGATTGGGAGTGAGATCGGGCAGGAAAGGTGAGGAAAAAGATTTGGAAGATGACAGTTTTTAGGAGGCTGAGAATATTTAGTACTTGCACGTGGTGGCCTCTAGGTAAATGCCTGTTAAAGGAACCCAATACCATGCATAAATTCTGAAGAGATGCTTCAAGAACAATGAAAAGAGCACCCTTGCTTTATTGAACATTTATCATGTGTTTGGTTCTGTATCTGCAGTAACCCAATTCAGCCTATTCTCGGAGCATATGGGCTAAGCACCATGCTTATCCCCATGTTTTACAGATGAGGAAGATGAGGCTCAGGGAGGGTACATGACTTATCCAACCAAGTTCCTGCAGGACTGAGGCAGGGCTGGTGTGGGGACAGAGCCCCAGAAAGTAGTTTACAGGCTCTCGGCCTCACGTGGAGGAGTGCTGGCTCGGGTAGTAGATGGCCGTCAGCTGTGGCTGATTGGCCGTCAGCTGTAGCCAGTTAGCCAATTAGCCGCTAATATAACTGCTGCGGCTACGGAGGGGAGTGAAGGAGAGTGAAAGAGAGTCGTCAGTGGGTTGCAGACAAAACAGACAGCAGGTCGCACGTCCAGTGAACCCAGCCTCCAGTGAGACCGTAGTGGTATGACTCCCCTACCTATGGCTCCGTGGGTGCTCCTTTTTGGCCTCACCATATCCTGCGTTCTTATGTCGGGAGCGGGATCAGAGACCCTGCAGGCCTCCCCGCACGACAGCTGCTGTTCAAAGTCCACACTCCTGACCATGGAGCTACTCTGCCCATTAAAGCTTTAAGATGATGTCGTGCGGGAGACCCTGCTCGCTGCGCCATTTGGCATGCGGGGAGGCCTGCGGGGTCTCTGGTCCCACTCCCCACATAAGAACACAGGACACGGTGAGGCCAAAAAGGAACACCCACGGAGCCATAGATGGAGGAGTCATACCACTATATTCTCTCTGGCGGCACTATACTCTCACTGGAGTCTGGATCCACACTGTCCGCAAACTGCCATCCACGCTTGCCAGCCCAGCCGCCATCTTCTTGCTAGCCCCCATTCTTTCTCTCTTCTTTTTCTCTCTCTGCTAGCGTAGCCACAGCAGTTATATTAGTGGCCAATGGCTCACTGGTTACAGCTGACAGACAACTAGCCACAGCTGATAGCCATCCAATCACAGTTGATGGCCATTCACTACCTGAGCCAGCACCTGTCTGTGAGGCTGAGAGCCTGGAAACTACTTTTTGGGGTTCTGTCCCCACAGATGAACATAGCTATCAAGAACAAGCAACAGCTACGTGGAAAAAAGGAGGTGGAAATTGGTTTTTAAGGCTGCAGTGGGGATGTACATAAAATTGGGTGTAGGCAGCTGTCCCCAGCATGGCCCACCTACAAGCTACCCTCCATCTCATTTCTTTTCTTTTTTTAAAATTAAAGTTTATTGGTGTGACAGCTCTCCATCCCATTTCTAATGCTGGCTTGAGGCCAGCGGAGGAGGGGGTCAGCAAGCTCCAGTCATCTCCTGACAGCAGAAGCTACAGATGACTGCTCCTGGCTCCTGGACTTTCTTGGCCAACAGCAGGCCTTTTCTGGGGACTTCTTTCCCTTCCACCTACCTCTCTTCACCCCCACTCTGGAAGTGGAGTGATAGTGGGGAGAGAGGTAAGCACCCATCTTAGCTGCTGTAGCTCAGAGAAGCATGTTTAGGATGGGGGCATGGGGTATTTTGATTTCCAGATCAATATTTTCAAAGGAGTAAGCCAGCTCAGGTCAAGAGAAAAAGGTGGTGATTTTAGAGTGCAATGAAGAAGGATCCTCCCTACTGTCTTCTTGCCTGCCCTCTAGGGACAGTCTTGTTTCCAAGATCAACAACTGCCATCCTTAACATAGTTAGGGCACTCTATACCTTTTGTAAAAACAAAGGGGAGAGTTTTCCTTTTCTTACACCTTAACAGTGATGCTGGAAGAAAGCTGCCTCACCTAAGGGATGTCCAGACATCTACCTGGAGCCGAAAAGTGTCTTTTTTTCAGACTGCCAAGGCAATGCTCCTGACTTAGGCAGAAGTACTCCCCAAAGGGGCCAGACCCCAAAGTAAGACAATGGCAAGGCGGTGAAAATGCAACAAACTAAAGGTAATATTCCCATCCTTTCCAACTAACCTGAGACCTTAGTGCCCAGCAGTGTTTACACTTAAAGACAGGTAAGCTGGCTCTGTTGCAAAAATAGAGCTTTGTTCCTACTGAGAATAGATGCCATGTCAACCAAGAAATGTTGAACCAGGCAGAAAACCTGAACCTGTTAGCATCTCCTGGAAGGTGTAAGATCATAATTTCCTTTCCCTTCCTGGGGCTTTGCACCTGCTCTCCCAGGGGCTCGGAACCAGTGGGGCTTTCTTCCAGTCCCTCTGAGCAGTGTGGTCAGTGGCTGGCCAAAGGTCCGTGGCTGCTGAACGATCTATGCTCCTCATTTCATGTGCTGGCTTCAAGCCCTCCATTGTCAGGCTGCCAGGGACTAAAGCAAGCCCACTCCCCCACCCCAGACCGGTTTTCCAAAGACTTTTTTTCCCCTCTAACTTGAGTCAACCATTCCCTGTTCAAAGCCAGGCTCTTGCTTGTCTGTTTCTGAGCTTGTGCATTCTTTTTTTTTTTCAACTGCTCTTGCACTGAGGCTGTGAGGGGAAGCAGAGTTTGCCACCCAAAAATACACTTTTTAGGATATTATTTTAAGCTGGTTATTAAGAAACAAAAGACTCAGAAAGAACCTTTGACCCTCCCCCCTTACCTGCCTAAAGGAATTCAAATAGACATACCTGCTTAAAGGAAGGGAGCATTACCTTAGCACCATAATATAAATTAAATGTGGTAGATAGTGAGGAAGCAGCAATCTAGCAAAGTTTGTCTCTTAGGATCCTCTCTGTGTCACATTGTTTCTGGGTGGCCCAGCAAGACTTTACCACATATTTGCTCCCTCATCTACTTGTGAATTGTCTACTTTCCCTTTGAAGTCCCAGACCTCTGCTTCCCTCTCCTTAGTCCAGAATGGCATATCAGCCTCAAATGCCCAGTGTGTCCTCAAGTCATATATATATATGCTTAAATTTTTTACATTATTTTTTTAAGGAGGGTGCAGCACAGTGGCCCATGTGGGGATCGAACTGGCAACCTTGGTGTTATTAGCACCATGCTCTAACCAACTGAGCTAACCAGCCACCCAGGTCTCATTCTTAGGGAATCCCCCTATGTACACATGTAATAAATTTGGTCATTTTTGTTAGGTCAGCTGCGGGCATAGTCAAAGCGGCCGGGAGCCAAGTCATACCCCTCTGCCAAGTCAGACCCCTCCCTGCATGACAGAAACTGGGGCCCCTGGCGTTTCCCAGAAAAGACAGCAGACCACTGGTGCGATAAACAGCTCCGGATGCAGCCGCTGGCGCCCGATCTGCGCTGGGGGTCCTTCTCATATGCCACCTCACTCAGCCAACCCCCACCGCAAAAATCGCATATATGCCTCCCTCACTCTGCCCTGGGTGCGACTTTACCAGCCCCCGTCTGCGGACCGGTGAACCTCGTTCGGAAGCGCAGAATAAAGCACTCACTTTACTCAACCCGCCTGACTCTCTTAGTCTCATTATCTCACCGCAAGCCTTACAATTTTCTCCTGTGAATCTGTCTCATGTGAATTTGATTATCAGTCCAGACAGAAGAATTTAGAAGGAAAATTATTTTTCTGCCCCACACTGTGAGCTCCCAATTTTCAAAGTTAGGTTTTCTTCTCCTTCCTCTACTCCCAAGCCTGGGGCAAAAGAACTGGAAAAAAAAAAAAAAGAACCGATTACCTAGCATCTAGAAAAAAGCCTCTACACTCCTGGTGGATTAAGCCTGGGCCTGAAGAAGGAGACCTGGATTCAATCCTAGCCCACCACTTGCTATCTATATGACTGTTAGGCAAGTTACTTACCCTCTCTGTGCCTCATTTCCTCATCTAGAAAATAGAATTCATAATAGTACTTATTTCATAGAGTCTATAAAGAGGATGGAATGGGATAATAAACTCCCTTTACATAGTAGATGTCGACGAAAAAACATCCAACCTAAGTGAAAGCTTATAAGAGTTTATTTGAGCCAAACTGATGACAATTGCCTAGAAGCAAAATCTCAACGGATTGAGAAAGTGCTCGGCAAAATCGTGGTTTGCAGCTCATTTTACACATAGAATCAAAGGAGGAGGGTTACATGAAATCCATTGGTGGTAGATTAAGGGGGTGAGAGAGAGCAAGGGGGGGTGGAAATCTCTGGGATTGGATAAAAGTAAATTGGAGAGACAGCTGCTTATTTTACAGAGGTGGGTGCAGGATAGTTAATAGTTTGCTTTTTACAGCACATAGAGATAGTAATTAGGGGACAAGAATAATAATGAGGGATTCTATAGTTTCCTGCTCTGGTCCTGGAAAAAGGGATTACTGACATTCCAGGGGCATGTTATCCTAGATGCAAAAAGACAATAGATAGGCTCACTTAAAGTAGAGATCGACCTTTGTCAAGGAAGCTACAGGTCAAGGATGTGACTTCCCACCATGGCCCACCTTATTAGGAATTTTTGTGTTCATGTCATCCTATGTAGTTGTTTTTGGTCTCCTGAGCTTGTCAGGTTTAACCTGTGGCCCTGTCCTGCGGGGCGGCCTGCGGGGCCTCTGGTCCTGCTCCCCACATAAAAACGCAGGATGTGGCTAGGCCAAAAAGGAACACCCACGGAGCCATAGGTAGGGGAGTCATACCACTATGGTCTCACTAGAGGCTGGATTCACACGACGTGCGACCAGCTGTCCGCTTTTCTGCCAACTGACTGACTCGACTCTCCTCGACTCCCCTCGACTCACTCACCAGCACAGCCGTGGCAGCTATATCAGGGGCCAATTGTCTAACTGGCTACAGCTGACAGCCAACTAGCCACAACCGATGGCCATCTACTACCCAAGTCGGCAACCCCTCCCATCCCCCACATGAGGCTGAGAGCCTGGAAACTGCTCTCTGGGGCTCTGTCCCCACAGGCCCCTTTTTCTGTCCACACAGATATTATCATATTATAATTTTTGAATCCTAGAGAAAGCTTTCCTTTCATTACCTCCTCCTGACATATTTTGTCCCCATCCTTACCCCTAACAAAAGTGCCCCCACAAAAGGAGAGCACAGATTTAGACACGATCATTTACATCAGGTCACATTTACCGAAATCAAGAAACTAACAAATACATATTCTATGTTGCTATGATTTGTCAAGCACTTCCAGGCACCATAAAAAGTGGTGGGAGGTTGCACTGAAGAGGGGGTGTACATCCAAATGGTGTCATGGCTTTCTACTCTGTCTTTTAATCATATTTGCCTATCTTGAAATGTTAACAGCTGTTTGCACTGAGATAAACAGAACCTGACTGCTAAGGTAGGAGATAAAAGACAATGCATTATCAGAGTGAGGATTATAGGTAGGGGACAAGCAGAGGTTTCCTTAGAGCAGGTTGTTCTTACCTTCTGCAGGAGTAGGGACAAGCACACAGACTTGGAGCTCACCCAGTGGCAGCTAAGGTTTGATTCTGTACTTACAGACACTAAGATCTCATAAGCCAGCCCTGAACTTCGTTCATTTTTCAATAAGTATCACGTACCTGCTGCACGAGGCTATGTGCTGTGGGGATATACAAATGTGTAAGACATACATCCCAAAGACAAGGAGCTTGCAGTCTAGAGGGAATAATGGCACAGAAGATTATAACACAAGGAAAAATGTGACATGGGTCTAAGAGAGCTATAGTGAGAGTGTTCTATGGGCAGTCAGAAGGTGAGACTCCTTTTGATGGAGAGGTGAGAGAAGACTTCAGGAGGTGGTTTTTACAGGGTGGAGAGACAGAACAATGGTGTAAAGATGGGAGAAGTAGGGGCATGTAGAGAAATGCTATGGCTATTCAACTGGCTGGGTCAGAGGGCACACACAGGCCAATAGGATCATTTAAAAGAGGTGATTCGCCCATGAAGGAACAAAATAACAGTGCCCTTGGGGTGGGGTTGAAAATGAAAACATAGCATCTGCAATTATTGATAGAGCACATTGTTAGTTAGCCATCTTCTCCTGACCCACAATCTCCTCCACAGTGGTCCAGAACACCCACCTTGTGGCTCTACAAAGGCGAAAAGCGTGCCTTTAACCATAAAGATAGGGTATCTCTTTTGGGGGTGGGAGAAACTAACTCATTAATCAAACGAAAGGGAAATATATATGTTATTTAAGTCAGAAGAGACAGCCCCCGCTGAGGCAAACCTCAGTTGAGCCTTTAAGGAGATGGAGTTTGATGCTCCAGACAGAGGCGCTTGAAATGTGAAATACATTCATTTATTTTTTTTCACATTTTCTTCTTCTTTTTTTTCAATTAAAGTTTATTGGGGTGACAATTGTTAGTAAAGTTACATAGGTTTCAGATGTACAATTCTGTATTACATCATCTATAAATCCCATTGTGTGTTTACCACCCAGAGTCAGTTCTCCTTCCATGGTTGACTTTGGCTCAAGTGGTTACGTCGTCATACATTTATTCTTTAGGGGAATGGGGAAGGTGAACTAAGATCATTTTGATTGAATTGGAGGGTTGAATAGAGAAGAGGTTATAAAAAGGCATGTTTTGTTTAGCCCAGGTAATATTGAACTATTTTTATTTGTCAGCATTGAAAAATGGGGAGATTTTTACATAAAAACCTAGATTTTAGTCTCCTTTGAAAAAACTGGGCCCACATTTCTAAATGGCATCCATTTAGAAGGGAAGATTGCCACAGCCCCCACTGGGTCACTGTTTTCCTTCCTGCTATTCACACTTAGATGGTAATCACAGTTTGAGAGCACAGTGCAGTTAGCTCTCTCAAATGCTTTTGAAAGCCAAAAGCCTTGATGGTTCAGAATGCATTTGAAAGGTTATTCTTTAGGTGGTGAGTATATGTTATCTGGCATTTCCTTTTTTTTTTTCTGTGTTATTTCCAAGTTCCTGCCAGCATTTCATTTTGCAACTTCTGATATAGAGGGCCTCTGTGCAACAAGGGTGGCAAAACTGGTAAGGTCAGCATGCCAGGCCAAGCGGCTCAACCTTTATTCTCTAGGGGCAAAAAAGAAGGGCAAAACACAGGCAGATGTTAAGAAAATTAGTCTGGAAGAAGCTATGAGTTGTGTTGGAGGGACTGAAATGAGTATTGACCCTGGAGACATACGACCTGGTCTTAAATCTCAGCTCATTTACTGGGCAGGTGAACTTGGGCAGGTTACAGAACCTTTCAGTGCCTTGGTTTTCTGATCTGTAAAATGGGCTTGATAGGAACAGTACCCACCTCATAGTGATACAGGTTAGCTAGCACGTCCCTAGGTAGACAGGGAGGTCCCTGGTGGAATAAACAAAGACAGTCATATCCTAAAACTCCAGGTTTTGAAATCACTCCACTCCAGGACATAATGTAACAAGGCCTTGAGGTTAATCATAAAATTCCTTTTGGCCTGACAAATGAAGCAGATCTGATAGATAAAGCGTGGGTTACTTTGCTAACTCCTTTAGGATGGGCAAGCAGAACAAACCTGGTAGACGAATTTCATTAGAAGGCACCAGTTCCCTTCTTCAAACAAGTTCCCTTCTCCAAACAGCTCCCCTTCCCCAAGCAGGCAAGGGAAGGTATAAAAGTAAGAGCTTTTGCCTCAGTCATGGGGCACCCCCCATTCAGGAGCCCCTCCCGCTCGGGAGCTGCAACCTCTTCTCCTGCCTCTAATAAACTATCGTCTTTTTAAAACTCTTTGCCACTCCTGGTCCGTGTTTCCATTCTTCGGCTTCATGAGATACGATCCCGGCCCACGCTCAGAAACTGCTAGCAGATCCAACCTCACTTACATCAATAGGGCTGTTGTAAAGAATACCTAAAGTAATGAGCATAAAGCACTTAGCACAGTACCTGGTGCACTAGTGCTCCATGATCATTTTTAGAATTAATACTGGAGGCCAGTTAGAAGATCACCGCGATAGCCTAGGTATGAGCTGATAAACTCTCACATTAGGGCAGAGACAGTGACAAAACAAAACAAAAACAGCGTGGGAACTTTGGGAATGAAGAACCAACTGGCCTCAAGGTTGACTAGGGGTTGGGGAAGAGGAAGAGTCAAAGACAACTTCTGTATTTCCAGCCTGGGTAACTGGGGGAATGATGGTAATGAAACCTAAAACTTGGGGAAGAAAGTTTCAGGGGAAGAAATCAGTTTGATACATAGTAAGTTACAGGTGCCAGTGTGTGTGTGGGGGGGTGATAGCAAAATGGTAATGTCCAGCAGCTGTGAGAAATGTGGGACCAGGGACGAAGTTGTGGATTTGAGCATGAGAAACGATGAGCAGGGGAGGAGAGCTCTGGGAGGGACTGGATGAAGCAACAGTGTCCAGTTGAGAAAAGGCAGTCCGAACTGTTGGGCATCTCGGTCAGGCCCAGTATCTCTGTTTGAAAGGTCGGGGCCTCCCTTCACTCCTGTACTGTGTGTATTCTGCTCTGTCAGCTGTGCCACTCAGAGACTACCTTTGTCCTTCATCTTATGTGCTTTCAGTCCAAATGCTGACCTGGCCCCATCCTGCTTACACTGATGGGGTCAAAGTCCCCTGGGGTGTAAAGCAACAGGCTGACACTTAGTTATATATTTGATGAAATGGAGATACCTAATATGGGCAACAGGGGAGGATGGCAGGCTGAGTTGTGGGGGACCAAGCTGTGCCTGCTGCTGCTTCCCTCCTGATCCTGTCAGAAGGCCCCATGTTCTTAGCTGCTCCCTAGATTTTCAGGGCAACCTGTCTCCCTCTCTCCTCCACATGCACGTGTCTAGAGAACCATTTGCTCAGAACTCCCAGGTCCTTATTAGGAGCCCACAGATCAGTCAGATGAATTAATATCCATTAATACTTTACCCTTCCTACTCTCAATACACGAAGTGTTGCCAGCCTTTTCAGGCCCAGGCTCTGGGCCAGGTGTGGGAGATAGGATGAAAAGGCCAGGCCATTCCTGGAAGAGCTTGAGCTAAAATGCACTGAAGTGTGGTCATGGGGATTTCAGGCAAAGTGGTCTAGGGGTCCATGAAAGCGCACGATGTTGGGGGCAACTCATTCCATTTGTACAGAGGGCTGACCCACCGCCCTTCCCACCAGAAACCATGGCATCAAAACATGCACAATTTATTTACCTCTCCATTCTCTAGCATGCCAGCCAGGAGCAATGAAAAGAAAAAGGAATAAAATGATTGTAAGCATGATGAAGGAAGGGCTCAGCTGGTTAAACAAGACTTCTGATTATTGTCATTAATGTTCAAGAGAGTTCCAACCTGATGTGGCATTAAACAGGCAGTGTGTGTGTGTGTGTGTGTGTGTGTGTGTGTGTGTGTAAAACATTAGGAGAACAAGACATTCAGACAAAGTGGCCCATCAGTGTGAAAGTTAACAAAATCCCCTCTCCAGCGGGTTATCTAACAGACACCTGACATGGATTTGCTTCCTGCCTGGTAGTGCAACAAGGAAAGCCAATAGAATACAAGTGTTATAATTAAGTGTGCTCAGGTCAGAGCAGCCTGGCTGCCCTGCGAATCTCCCTCCTTACAACTTCTACTGGAAAACCTTGCCTACTCCTCCGGGGGAAGACTGTTATTAAAGCTGTCCATTCGAGAATTTGGATGTATGCTTTGCAGGAAAAAAACTACAGCAGAATTTAGAGTTCGACTCCTGTCTCTAGGCCCCTTATTCTTCAAACTGAAAATGTATTTTGAACAGGGGTTAGGAGGTTGTTAACTGGACAAAGATCACCAGCTGCAAGGCTCTAATACCCTCAGATAGTACTCAGATACGCTCCATTTACTACAGCGACATCTAATGGCCAGAGAAAGCAATGCATGTTTGCATTTAAAAGCAGCCTCTGGTTCTGTCTTGGGGTTAATTTTTTAAAAGTAGAGTGGACAAGGTATTATTATGTTTATTAACCCCTGTAAAATAACATACTGACCAAAACCCTAAGAATTCATTTCCTATATATTTGCATGAAATTTATGATGTTATTCATAACTGGACGCTGATCATACTTTGTGAAAACCGTGTAATTGCCTCTGGATTTTTTGTTATTTTTTACAATCACCCGGACTTTGCATTTATTTTAAAGTTTCTTGTTGAAGCTCTGTGTCGTGGGGGGCATCCGACAGGGTCTCTGCTCCCGCTCCCCACATAAGAACGCAGGACATGGTGAGGTCAAAAAGGAACACCAACAGAGCCTTAGGTAGTGGAGTCATACCACTATATTCTCACTGGTGGCATCTGCCTCTCGCAATCCGCACTTGCTAGCTCAGCCACCATCTGCTTGCTAGCCCCCATTTTTTTGCTAGGGTAGCCACGGCAGTTATATTAGTGGCCAATGGCTCACTGGTTACAGCTGATGGCCAACTAGCCACCGCTGATGGCCATCCAATCACAGTTGATGGCCATTAACTACCTGAGCCAGCATCTTTCCAGATGAGGCGGAGAGCCTGGAAACTGCTTTTTGGGGTTCTGTCCCCACACTCCACCCCTACAGGCTCTCGCCTCACAATCTACGCGACAAGCGTCTTCTGCGAGGGGCCCTGTGCGAGGAGCCAGGAGGTGAATGCAATATCCTGGACACAGCCAGGCTCTCTGGGCACAGCCAGGGTTTCTCAGGGCACCACCAGTGCTTCTGGGCATGGCCAGATTTCCTGGGCTTCTTAGGATACCAGTAGTCTCCCCGGGCACAGCCAGACTTCCTGGACTCAGCCAGGGCTCTCAGGGCACTGCCACTCTCTCTGGGCCTCTCAGGGTACCCTGTTGGAACAACCGCGACTCACAGTTAAAGTGCTTACATATTCTCAATGGTGGCCAGTCAAGACACAAAAGCAAACATCCCCCAGTTCCACTACATGGTGGTATGTTCCCAAACAAACAGTCAAGCTGTCCATTAAATTAGGGATGGAAGGCAATTCCCCGTAGTCCATAGTCGTTCGCCAGGGCTGTCCTGGGGGTGAGGGATGACTTTGACCTCACCCGCATCTCCCACGGAGGACTCAGCAAGCCTTTCCTCCTGGGACAAGTCCCGCATCTGGGCTGCCTGAGCCAGAATTTCCCAGCCCACAGGGCTGCAACGACCTTTGCTTTCTCTGGCCTGTGCTGGTTGAGGAACCGTCCACATCCTCCCACCCCTCCACGGGGGTCCAGCTCTCCGGCAGCTGCTCCTCCTGGTCTTCCTCAGACTGGGTGTTCATACGCACAACTGCTCCACTGCCTTTCGGAGAGCCTTGGCCGGCACCGTACCCTGCTCGCTGTGCCATTTGTCATGCAGGGAGGCCTGCGGGAGTCTCTGGTCCCACTCCCCACATAAGAACGCAGGACATGGTGAGGCCAAAAAGGAACACCCATGGAGCCATAGATGGGGGAGTCATACCACTATATTCTCGCTGGTGGCTGGGTTGGAGAAACAGGAAACAGGAGCCACACTGCTCACAACCCTCACTGCACCGCTTGCAGGCTCAGCCACCATCTTCTTGTTAGTCCCCATTTTTCTGCTAGCCTAGCCACAGCAGTTATATTAGTGGCCAATGGCTCACTGGTTACAGCTGACGGCCAACTAGCCACAGCTGATGGCCATGCAATCACAGTTGATGGCCATTTACTACCTGAGCCAGCATCTGTCTATGTGAGGCTCAGAGCCTGGAAACTGCTTTTTGGGGTTCTGTCCCCACACAGGGTTTCTCAGGGCACCACCAGTACTTCTGGGCCCAGCCAGACTTCCTGGGCT